>NC_089911.1:10228805-10512715 GCF_040182565.1 Anser cygnoides
AAACCCAAGCAAAGGAGGTCCGCGAAAAGCAAAGAGGTGCCGGGAACGCAAAGCAAAGCAAAGCAGGTCCAGGGAAAGCTAAACAAAGAGGGACAGAGAAAAAAAAAAAAAAATGCAGGGCCAAGGAAAGCAAGGCGATGCGGTGAATACAAAGCAGAGCAAAACAAAACAAAGCACGGCAAGGAAAAGCAAAGCAGACCAAGGCAAAGCAAAGTAGCGCGAGGAAAAGCAAAGCAGGGCCAGGAAAGGCAAAGCAAAGGACTTTGAGGCGAGGCGAAGCACAGCAGGGGTAGGAGAAGCAAAGCAAAGCAGAGAAGAAAAAGCAAAGCGGCGCCAGGAATACGAAGCAAAGCTAAGCAAAGGAAAGCGTGGCCGGAAGAAGCAAAACGTAGCAGGGCCAGGGAAGGCAAAGCAGAGCAAGGCAAAGCAAAGCAAACCCTGCGAGGAAAAAGAAAGCCTTATCGGGCAAAGAAAAGTCAGGCAGGGCCAAGAAAAGCAAAAGGAATCGGGGTCAGTAAAAACAAAGCAAAGCAGGGCCAGGAAAAGCAAAGCAAAGAAAAACAGTGCTGTGAATACGAAACGTGTAGTTCCTTAGTGTCGTTCGAAATCGCAGCCCCCACCCGCCCCAGACGAATAGGAAGGGGCCCGTTGCCGGGTTACGGGGAGGCGGGCCTTCAAGAAGGCGAGGGTGTGGCAGCGGCCCCCGGTTGCTTCCGGCCGCCGGCCGCTCTGACATAAGAGGCTCCCGCTCGGTCACGAGCAGCTCGCCACCTGTGCGACTCGGTGTGGCTGGCTGCCCGGCCGGTTTGCTTTAGCTTTTTATCGTTACATAAACGATCGATAGATATTTAATATTACATATACTACTTAAAAGTTATTACAAAAGAAAGTACTAAATAAGAGTAAATATATATATAACGAAAACATAATAAAAAGAGTAGTAGTAATAATAATAATAATCGTTGTCTGTTTCCCCCTTTACTTTTAGGAATCACGTAGTTACTTAGCGTCGTTCGCAACCCCCACCCTCCCCAGACGAATAGCAACGGGGCCCACCTGGCGGCTCGCCGGACAGCGGGGGCCACAGAATAGACCCGGCCCGGTGGCCAGATCCCTGTCCCCTCGTCCGCCAGTTCCGAGGGGACAGTCGCCGAGGTGGGGGGAGGTCAAGGTGTGCGTCTGAGGGTTTACGTGTTTCTAAATACACCGATCGACTCGTCGGCAAAATCGGTGGGACGGTCTGCAAAAGGAGCCTAGAGCAGCAAAGCAGAGCAGAGCAGAGCAATGCGGAGGAAAGCAGAGCAAGGCAAAGCAAAGCCCCGCTAGGGATAAGAAAGTGGCATAAGGAAAAGCAAAGCACGGCCAGAAAAAAACAAAGGAAAAAGGGTAAAAAAAAAAACAAAAAACAAAAAACAAAAAACAAACAAACAAACAAAAAAAAACAAAGCAAAGTAGGGCCAGAAAAAGCAAAGCAAAGCATGGCCAGGAAAGGCAAAGCAGAGCAAAGCAGCACAAAGAAATACATAGCAGAGCCAGGAACACAAAGCAAAGGAAAACAAAGGAAGGCATGGCCGGGGTGGGGGGGGAGAAAAAAAAAAAAAAATGAGGGCCAGGGAATGCAGAGCAAGGCAAAGCAAAGCAGAGCAAAGCAGCACAAAGAAATGCATAGCAGAGCCAGGAACACAAAGCAAAGCAAAAGAAAGGAAGGCATGGCCGGGGGGGGGGGGGGGGCGCCAAGAAAGAAAAAAATAAAGAGGGCCACGGAATGCAAAGCACAGCAATGCAAAACAAAGCAAAGCAGCACAAGACAAAGCAAAGCACTGTCTGGAATTCAAGGCAAAGTGAAGCAAAGTAAAAGAAAGCAGGGCCAGAAAAGGAAAGAAAAGCAGGGGTAAGAAAAGCAAAGCAAAGCATGGCCAGGAAAGGCAAATGACAGTAAGGCAAAGCAAAGCAGAGCAAAGTAGCACAAGGAAAAGCAAAGCAGGGCCAGGAAAGGCAAAGCAAAGGACTTTGAGGCGAGGCGAAGCACAGCAGGGGTAGGAGAAGCAAAGCAAAGCAGAGAAGAAAAAGCAAAGCGGCGCCAGGAATACGAAGCAAAGCTAAGCAAAGGAAAGCATGGCCGGAAGAAGCAAAACGTAGCAGGGCCAGGGAAGGCAAAGCAGAGCAAGGCAAAGCAAAGCAAACCCTGCAAGGAAAAAGAAAGCCTTATCAGGCAAAGAAAAGTCAAGCAGGGCCAGGAAAAGCAAAAGGAATCGGGGTCAGTAAAAACAAAGCAAAGCAGGGCCAGGAAATCAAAACAAAGAAGGGCGAGAAAAACCCAAGCAAAGGAGGTCCAGGAAAAGAAAAGCGGCGTCATGAATACGAAATAAAGCCAAACAAAGCAAGGCAGGGCCGGGAAAAGCAAAACAAAGAAGGGCGAGAAAAACCCAAGCAAAGGAGGTCCAGGAAAAGAAAAGAGGTGCCGCGAACGCAAAGCAAAGCAAAGCAGGTCCAGGGAAAGCTAAACAAAGAGGGACAGAGAAAAAAAAAAAAAAAATGCAGGGCCAAGGAAAGCAAGGCGATGCGGTGAATACAAAGCAGAGCAAAACAAAACAAAGCACGGCAAGGAAAAGCAAAGCAGACCAAGGCAAAGCAAAGTAGCGCGAGGAAAAGCAAAGCAGGGCCAGGAAAGGCAAAGCAAAGGACTTTGAGGCGAGGCGAAGCACAGCAGGGGTAGGAGAAGCAAAGCAAAGCAGAGAAGAAAAAGCAAAGCGGCGCCAGGAATACGAAGCAAAGCTAAGCAAAGGAAAGCGTGGCCGGAAGAAGCAAAACGTAGCAGGGCCAGGGAAGGCAAAGCAGAGCAAGGCAAAGCAAAGCAAACCCTGCGAGGAAAAAGAAAGCCTTATCGGGCAAAGAAAAGTCAGGCAGGGCCAAGAAAAGCAAAACGAATCGGGGTCAGTAAAAACAAAGCAAAACAGGGCCGGGAAAAACAAAGCGGTGCCACGAATGCAAAGCAAAGCAAAGCAGGGCCAGGAAAAGCAAAGCAAAGAAAAACAGTGCTGTGAATACGAAACGTGTAGTTCCTTAGTGTCGTTCGAAATCGCAGCCCCCACCCGCCCCAGACGAATAGGAAGGGGCCCGTTGCCGGGTTACGGGGAGGCGGGCCTTCAAGAAGGCGAGGGTGTGGCAGCGGCCCCCGGTTGCTTCCGGCCGCTCTGACATAAGAGGCTCCCGCTCGGTCACGAGCAGCTCGCCACCTGTGCGACTCGGTGTGGCTGGCTGCCCGGCCGGTTTGCTTTAGCTTTTTATCGTTACATAAACGATCCATAGATATATAATATTATATATACTACTTAAGAGTTATTACAAAAGAAAGTACTAAATAAGAGTAAATATATATATAACGAAAACATAATAAAAAGAGTAGTAGTAATAATAATAATAATCGTTGTCTGTTTCCCCCTTTACTTTTAGGAATCACGTAGTTACTTAGCGTCGTTTGCAACCCCCACCCTCCCCAGACGAATAGCAACGGGGCCCACCTGGCGGCTCGCCGGACAGCGGGGGCCACAGAATAGACCCGGCCCGGTGGCCAGATCCCTGTCCCCTCGTCCGCCAGTTCCGAGGGGACAGTCGCCGAGGTGGGGGGAGGTCAAGGTGTGCGTCTGAGGGTTTACGTGTTTCTAAATACACCGATCGACTCGTCGGCAAAATCGGTGGGACGGTCTGCAAAAGGAGCCTAGAGCAGCAAAGCAGAGCAGAGCAGAGCAATGCGGAGGAAAGCAGAGCAAGGCAAAGCAAAGCCCCGCTAGGGAAAAGAAAGTGGCATAAGAAAAAGCAAAGCACGGCCAGAAAAAACAAAGGAAAAAGGGTAAAAAAAAAAAAACCAAAAAACAAAAAACAAACAAACAAACAAAAAAAACAAAGCAAAGTAGGGCCAGAAAAAGCAAAGCAAAGCATGGCCAGGAAAGGCAAAGCAGAGCAAAGCAGCACAAAGAAATACATAGCAGAGCCAGGAACACAAAGCAAAGCAAACAAAGGAAGGCATGGCCGGGGTGGGGGGGGGAAAAAAAAAAAAATGAGGGCCAGGGAATGCAGAGCAAGGCAAAGCAAAGCAGAGCAAAGCAGCACAAAGAAATGCATAGCAGAGCCAGGAACACAAAGCAAAGCAAAACAAAGGAAGGCATGGCCGGGGGGGGGGGGGGGGGGGGGGGCGGGGGGAGAAGGGGGGGGGGGCGAAGAAAGAAAAAAAAAAAAGAGGGCCAGGGAATGCAAAGCACAGCAATGCAAAACAAAGCAAAGCAGCACAAGACAAAGCAAAGCACTGTCTGGAATTCAAGGCAAAGTGAAGCAAAGTAAAACAAAGCAGGGCCAGAAAAGGAAAGAAAAGCAGGGGTAAGAAAAGCAAAGCAAAGCATGGCCAGGAAAGGCAAATGACAGTAAGGCAAAGCAAAGCAGAGCAAAGTAGCACAAGCAAAAACAAAGCAGGGCCAGGAAAGGTAGAGCAAAGGAAAGAAAGAAATTGAGGCAAGGCGAAGCACAGCGGGGGTAGGAAAACAAAGCAACGTAGAGAAGGAAAAGAGAAGCAGTGCCAGGAATACAAAGCAAAGCTAAACAAAGGAAAGCGTGGCCTGAAAAAGCAAAAGAAAGCATGCGCAGAGAAGGCAAAGCAGAGAAAGGGAAAGCAAGGCAGCACGAGGAAAACTAAAACAGTGTCAAAGAGGGAAGGCAAAGTAAAGCAAAACCAAACAAAGCATGGCCAGAAAAGCAGAGCAAGGCAAAGGAAAGAGAAGCAAAGTAGCACGAGGAAAAGCAAAGCATTGCCAGGAAAGACAAAGCAAACGAACCAAAGCAAAGCAATCTGAGGCAAAGCAAAGCAAAGCAGGGGCAGGAACAGCAGAGGAAAGGAGAGAAGGAAAAGCAAAAGTGTGCCCGGAAGAGCAGAGCAAAGCAAAGCAGAGCAAGGAAAAAGAAAGAGAAGCGAAGCAAATGTAAGGAGCTGGCGGCCAGCCCTCCTGCCGGTTCCCAGTGTCTGCGGGGCAAAGACCGCAGGGCCCTCATGCTGGGTAGAGCTGGCGGCCAGACTCGGACGGTGGCTGTACCCTGCTCGCCCGCTCCCCGGCCTCCCTGAACCCTCATAGTCCGCCGTAACAGCGGGCAAGAACCATGTCTTGCTTTACCTGATTTTTTTTTTTTTTTTTTTTTTCCCCCTGCATTTATTTATTTATTTATTTATTCTTGCCTTCCATCCACTGTAGTTGTGGGAATCATGTATTTACTGATCGTCGTTCAAAACCTCACCCAACACCGTCCCCAGACGGGGAGCAGTGGGGACCGCCTAGCGGCGGGCCACACGGCTGGGGCCACAGAACTGACCATGTCGGGTGGCCGGGCCTGCTGCCCCCACCCTCGAGTTGCGAGGGGACAGTGTCCGGGCTGCGGGGAGGCCCAGCTGTGTGTCTGAGGGTTTATGCGTTCCTAAATATACCGATAGCCTCATTGGCAAAATCGTCGGGACAGTCTGCAAAGGAAGCCTAGAGCAACACAGGACAGCAGAGCAATGAAGAGGAAAGCAGAGCAAGGCAAAGCAAAGCAGTGCAAACTTGTACAAGGAAAGTCCCAGCAGTGCCAGGAACCGTAGAGCAAAGTAACGAAAGCAGTTTGAGGCAAGGTAAAGCACAGCAGGGGTAGGACAAGCAGAGCAGAGCAGAGAAAGTAAAACCAAGAGGTGCCAGGAATACGAAGCAAAGCAAAACAAAGGAAAGCGTGGCCCGAAAAAGCATGGCCAGGAAAGGCAACGCAGAGCAAGGCAAAGCAAAGCAGTGCGAACTCGTACAAGGAAAGTCCCAGCAGTGCCAGGAAACGTAGAGCAAAGTAAAGAAAGCAGTTTGAGGCGAGGCAAAGCACAGCAGGGGTAGGAAAAGCAAAGCAGAGCAGAGAAGGTAAAGCAAAGTCGTGGCAGGAATACGAAGCAAAGCAAAACAAAGGAAAGCATGGCCTGAAAAAGCATGGCCAGGAAAAGCAAAGCGTGGCCAGGAAAACCAAAGCCAAAAGGTCCAAAAATAAAACAAAGCAATGCAATGAATATGTATCTAAAGTAAAAAAAAAAAAATAAATAAAAAAAAAGGCAAAAAAGACAACAAGCAAAGCAGGGCCAGGAAAAGCAAAGTAAAGCGTGTCCAGGAAAGGCAAAGCGGTGCAAGGCAGAGCAGAGCAAAGGAAAGTAGCACAAGGAAAAGCAAAGCAGGGCCAGGAAATGTAGAGCAAAAGAAAGAAAGCAGTTTGAGGAGGCAAGGCAAAGCACGGCAGGGGTAGGAAAAACAGAGCAGAGCAGAGAAAGTAAAACCAAGAGGTGCCTGGAATAAAAAGCAAAGCAAAACAAAGGAAAGCGTGGCCTGAAAAAGCACGGACAGGAAAGGCAAAGCAGAGCAAGGCAAAGCAAAGCAGTGCAAACTCGTACAAGGAAAGTCCCAGCAGGGCCAGGAAAGGTAGAGCAAAGTAACGAAAGCAGTTGGAGGCAAGGCAAAGCAGAGCAGAGAAAGTAAAACCTAGAGGTGCCAGGAATACAAAGCGAAGCGAAGCAAGACAAAGGAAAGCGTGGCCTGAAAAAGCAAAAGAAAACACGGCCAGTGGAGGCAAAGCAGAGCAAGGCAAAGCAAAGCAGTGCAAACTCGTACAAGGAAAGTCCCAGCAGTGCCAGGAAACGTAGAGCAAAGTAAAGAAAGCAGTTTGAGGCGAGGCAAAGCACAGCAGGGGTAGGAAAAGCAAAGCAGAGCAGAGAAGGTAAAACCAAGAGGAGCCAGGAATACGAAGCAAAGGAAAACAAAGGAAAGCATGGCCTGAAAAAGCACGGCCAGGAAAGGCAACGCAGAGCAAGGCAAAGCAAAGCAGTGCAAACTCGTACAAGGAAAGTCCCAGCAGTGCCAGGAAAGGTAGAGCAAAGTAAAGAAAGCAGTTTGAGGCGAGGCAAAGCAGAGCAGGGGTAGGAAAAGCAAAGCAGAGAAGAGAAGGTAAAACCAAGAGGTGCCAGGAATACGAAGCAAAGCAAAACAAAGGAAAGCATGGCCTGAAAAAGCATGGCCAAAAAAGGCAAAGCAGAGCAAGGCAAAGCAAAGCAGTGCAAACTCGTACAAGGAAAGTCCCAGCAGTGCCAGGAAAGGTAGAGCAAACTAACGAAAGCAGTTTGAGGCAAGGCAAAGCACAGCAGGGGTAGGAAAAGCAAAGCAGAACAGAGAAGGTAAAGCAAAGCCGTGGCAGGAATACAAAGCAAAGCAAAACAAAGGAAAGCGTGGCCTGAAAAAGCAAAAGAAAACATGGCCAGTGGAGGCAAACTAGAGCAAGGCAAAGCAAAGCAAAGCAAAGCGAAGTAGCACGAGGAAAAGCATAACATTGCCAGGAAAGACAAAGCAAACAAAGCAAAGCAAAGCAATCTGAGGCAAAGCAAAGCAAAGCAGGGGCAGGAACAGCAGAGGAAAGGAGAGAAGGAAAAGCAAAAGTGTGCCCGGAAGAGCAGAGCAAAGCAAAGCAGAGCAAGGAAAAAGAAAGAGAAGCGAAGCAAATGTAAGGAGCTGGCGGCCAGCCCTCCTGCCGGTTCCCAGTGTCTGCGGGGCAAAGACCGCAGGGCCCTCATGCCGGGTAGAGCTGGCGGCCAGACTCGGACGGTGGCTGTACCCTGCTCGCCCGCTCCCCGGCCTCCCTGAACCCTCATAGTCCGCCGTGACAGCGGGCAAGAACCATGTCTTGCTTTACCTGATTTTTTTTTTTTTTTTCCCCCCCTGCATTTATTTATTTATTTATTGATTGTTGCCTTCCATCCAATGTAGTTGTGGGAATCATGTATTTACTGATCGTCGTTCAAAACCTCACCCAACACCGTCCCCAGACGGGGAGCAGTGGGGACCGCCTAGCGGCGGGCCACACGGCTGGGGCCACAGAACTGACCATGTCGGGTGGCCAGGCCTGCTGCCCCCACCCTCGAGTTGCGAGGGGACAGTGTCCGGGCTGCGGGGAGGCCCAGCTGTGTGTCTGAGGGTTTATGCGTTCCTAAATATACCGATAGCCTCATTGGCAAAATCGTTGGGACAGTCTGCAAAGGAAGCCTAGAGCAACACAGGACAGCAGAGCAATGAAGAGGAAAGCCGAGCAAGGCAAAGCAAAGCAGTGCAAACTTGTACAAGGAAAGTCCCAGCAGTGCCAGGAACCGTAGAGCAAAGTAACGAAAGCAGTTTGAGGCAAGGCAAAGCACAGCAGGGGTAGGACAAGCAGAGCAGAGCAGAGAAAGTAAAACCAAGAGGTGCCAGGAATACGAAGCAAAGCAAAGCAAAGGAAAGCGTGGCCCGAAAAAGCATGGCCAGGAAAGGCAACGCAGAGCAAGGCAAAGCAAAGCAGTGCAAACTCGTACAAGGAAAGTCCCAGCAGTGCCAGGAAACGTAGAGCAAAGTAAAGAAAGCAGTTTGAGGCGAGACAAAGCACAACAGGGGTAGGAAAAGCAAAGCAGAGCAGAGAAGGTAAAGCAAAGTCGTGGCAGGAATACGAAGCAAAGCAAAACAAAGGAAAGCATGGCCTGAAAAAGCATGGCCAGGAAAAGCAAAGCGTGGCCAGGAAAACCAAAGCAAAAAGGTCCAAAAATAAAACAAAGCAATGCAATGAAAATGTATCTATACTAAAATAAAACAAACAAACAAACAAACAAACAAAACAAAAAAACGCAAAAAAAAGACCAAGCAAAGCAGGGCCAGGAAAAGCAAAGAAAAGCGTGTCCAGGAAAGGCAAAGCGGTGCAAGGCAGAGCAGAGCAAAGGAAAGTAGCACAAGGAAAAGCAAAGGAGGGCCAGGAAATGTAGAGCAAAAGAAAGAAAGCAGTTTGAGGCGAGACAAAGCACAACAGGGGTAGGAAAAGCAAAGCAGAGCAGAGAAGGTAAAGCAAAGTCGTGCCAGGAATACGAAGCAAAGCAAAACAAAGGAAAGCATGGCCTGAAAAAGCACGGCCAGGAAAGGCAAAGCAGAGCAAGGCAAAGCGAAGCAGTGCAAACTCGTACAAGGAAAGTCCCAGCATTGCCAGGAAACCTAGAGCGAAGTAAGGAAAGCAGTTTGAGGCAAGGCAAAGCACTGCAGGGGTAGGAAAAGCAGAGCAGAGCAGAGAAAGTAAAACCAAGAGGTGCCAGGAATAAAAGCAGAGCAAGACAAAGGAAAGCGTGGCCTGAAAAAGCATGGCCAGGAAAAGCAAAGCGCGGCAAGGAAAACCAAAGCAAAATGGTCCAAAAATAAAACAAACCAATGCAATGAATATGTATCTAAAGTAAAAAAAAAAAATAATAAAAAAAAAGGCAAAAAAGACAACAAGCAAAGCAGGGCCAGGAAAAGCAAAGTAAAGCGTGTCCAGGAAAGGCAAAGCGGTGCAAGGCAGAGCAAAGGAAAGGAAAGTAGCACAAGGAAAAGCAAAGCAGTGCCAGGAAATGTAGAGCAAAAGAAAGAAAGCAGTTTGAGGAGGCAAGGCAAAGCACAGCAGGGTTAGGAAAAGAAAGCAACGTAGAGAAGGAAAAGCAAAGCAGTGCCAGGAATACAAAGCAAAGCAAAACAAAGGAAAGCATGGCCTGAAAAAGCATGGCCAGGAAAGGCAACGCAGAGCAAGGCAAAGCAAAGCAGTGCAAACTCGTACAAGGAAAGTCCCAGCAGGGCCAGGAAACGTAGAGCAAAGTAACGAAAGCAGTTTGAGGCGAGGCAAAGCACAGCAGGGGTAGGAAAAGCAAAGCAGAGCAGAGAAAGTAAAACCAAGAGGTGCCAGGAATACGAAGCGAAGCAAGACAAGGGAAAGCATGGCCTGAAAAAGCAGGGCCAGGAAAAGCAAAGCGCGGCCAGGAAAACCAAAGTAAAAAGGTCCAGAAATAAAACAAAGCAATGCAATGAATATATATCTAAAGTAAAAAAAAAAAAAAAAAAAAGGCAAAAAAAAAAAAACAAGCAAGGCAGGGCCAGGAAAAGCAAAGTAAAGCGTGTCCAGGAAAGGCAAAGCAGTGCAAGGCAGAGCAAAGGAAAGGAAAGTAGCACAAGGAAAAGCAAAGCAGTGCCAGAAAAGACAGAGCAAACAAAGCTAAGCAAAGCAATCTGAGGCAAAGCAAAGCAAAGCAGGGGCAAGAAAAGCAGAGCAAAGTAGAGAAGGAAAAGCAAAAGTGTGCCCGGAAGAGCAGAGCAGAGCAAAGCAGAGCAAGGAAAAACAAAGAGAAGCGAAGCAAATGTAAGGAGCTGGCGGCCAGCCCTCCTGCCGGTTCCCAGTGTCTGCGGGGCAAAGACCGCAGGGCCCTCATGCCGGGTAGAGCTGGCGGCCAGACTCGGATGGTGGCTGTACCCTGCTCGCCCGCTCCCCGGGCTCCCTGACACCTCTTAGTCCGCCGTGACAGCGGGCAAGAACCATGTCTTGCTTTACCTGGTTTTATCTTTATTTATTTATTTATTTATTGATTGTTGCCTTCCATCCAATGTAGTTGTGGGAATCATGTAGTTACTGATCGTCGTTCAAAACCTCACCCAACACCGTCCCCAGACGGGCAGCAGTGGGGACCGCCTAGCGGCAGGCCACACGGCTGGGGCCACAGAACTGACCATGTCGGGTGGCCGGGCCTGCTGCCCCCACCCTCGAGTTGCGAGGGGACAGTGTCCGGGCTGCGGGGAGGCCCAGCTGTGTGTCTGAGGGTTTATGCGTTCCGAAATATACCGATCGCCTCATCGGCAAAATCGTCGGGACGGTCTGCAAAGGAAGCCTAGCGCAGCACAGGAGAGCAGAGAAATGAAGAGGAAAGCCGAGCAAGGCAAAGCAAAGCAGTGCAAACTCGTACAAGGAAAGTCCCAGCAGTGCCAGGTAACGTAGAGCAGAGTAAAGAGAGCAGTTTGAGGCGAGGCAAAGCACAGCAGGGGTAGGAAAAGCAAAGCAGAGCAGAGAAGGTAAAGCAAAGCCGTGGCAGGAAAACAAAGCGAAGCAAGACAAGGGAAAGCATGGCCTGAAAAAGCATGGCCAGGAAAGGCAACGCAGACCAAGGCAAAGCAAAGTAGCGCAAGGAAAAGCAAAGCAGGGCCAGGAAAGGCAAAGCAAAGGACTTTGAGGCGAGGCGAAGCACAACAGCGGTAGGAGAAGCAAAGCAAAGCAGAGAAGAAAAAGCAAAGCTGCGCCAGGAATACGAAGCAAAGCTAAGCAAAGGAAAGCGTGGCCGGAAGAAGCAAAACGTAGCAGGGCCAGGGAAGGCAAAGCAGAGCAAGGCAAAGCAAAGCAAACCCTGCAAGGGTTAGCACTGGCACCACTGGGGATGCAGTGCAGTGAGTCCAGAGAGTGCACTGGCACCACTGGGGATGCAGTGCAGTGAGTCCAGAGGGTGCACTGGCACCACTGGGGATGCAGTGCAGTGAGTCCAGAGAGTGCAGTGGCACCACTGGGGATGCAGTGCAGTGAGTCCAGAGAGTGCACTGGCACCACTGGGGATGCAGTGCAGTGAATCCAGAGAGTGCACTGGCACCACTGGGGATTCAGTGCAGTGAGTCCAGAGAGTGCACTGGCACCACTGGGGATGCAGTGCAGTGAGTCCAGAGAGTGCACTGGCACAACTGAGGAGGCACCCCGGTGAGTCCAGAGAGAGCACTGGCACCACTGGGTATGCAGTGCAGTGAGTCCAGAGAGTGCACTGGCACCACTGGGGATGCAGTGCAGTGAGTCCAGAGAGTGCACTGGCACCACTGGGGATGCGGTGCAGTGAGTTCAGAGAGTGCACTGGCACCACTGGGTTGCAGTGTAGTGAGTCCAGAGAGTGCACTGGCACCACTGGAGATGCAGTGCAGTGAGTCCAGAGAGTGCACTGGCACCACTGGAGATGCAGTGCAGTGAGTCCAGAGAGTGCACTGGCACCACTGGTGATGCAGTGCAGTGAGTCCAGAGAGTGCAGTGGCACCACTGGGGATATAGTGCAGTGAGTCCAGAGAGTGCACTGGCACCATTGGGGATGCACTGCAGTGAGTCCATGGAGTGCACTGGCACCACTGGGGATGCAGTGCAGTGAGTCCAGAGTGCACTGGCACCACTGGGGATGCACTGCAGTGAGCCCAGAGAGTGCACTGGCACCACTGGTAATGCAGTGCAGTGAGTCCAGAGAGTGCACTGGCACGAGTGGGGATGCAGTGCAGTGAGTCCAGAGAGTGCACTGGCACCACAGGGGATACAGTCCAGTGCGTCCAGAGAGTGCACTGGCACCACTGGGGATGCAGTGCAGTGAGTCCAGAGAGTGCACTGGCACCACGGGGGATCCACTTCAGTGACTCCAGAGAGTGCTCTGGCACCACTGGGGATGCAGTGCAGCGAGTCCAGAGAGTGCACTGGCACCAGTGGGGATGCACTGCAGTGAGTCCAGAGAGTGCACTGGCACCACTGGGGATGCAGTGCAGTGAGTCCAGAGAGTGCACTGGCACCACTGGGGATGCACCCCGGTGAGTCCTGAGAGTGTACTGGCACCACTGGGATGCAGTGCAGTTAGTCCAGAGAGTGCACTGGCACCACTGGGGATGCAGTGCAGTGAGTCCAGAGAGTGCACGGGCAGCACTGGGGATGCAGTGCAGTGAGTCCAGAGAGTGCACTGGTACCACTGGGGATGCAGTGCAGTGAGTCCAGAGAGTGCACTGGCACCACTGGGGATGCAGTGCAGTGAGTCCAGAGAGTGCACTGGCACGACTGGGGATGCAGTGCAGTGAGTCCAGAGAGTGCACTGGCACCACTGGGGATGCACCCCGGTGAGTCCAGTGAGTGCACTGGCACCACTGGGGATGCAGTGCAGTGAGTCCAGAGAGTGCACTGGCACCACTGTGGATACAGTCCAGTGCGTCCAGAGAGTGCACTGGCACCACTGGGCATGCACTGCAGTGAGTCCAGAGAGTGCACTGGCACCACGGGGGATCCACTTCAGTGACTCCAGAGAGTGCACTGGCACCACTGGGGATGCAGTGCAGCGAGTCCAGAGAGTGCACTGGCACCACTGGGGATGCACTGCAGTGAGTCCAGAGAGTGCACTGGCACCACTGGGGATGCAGTGCAGTGAGTCCAGAGAGTGCACTGGCACCACTGGGGATGCACCCCGGTGAGTCCTGAGAGTGCACTGGCACCACTGGGGATGCAGTGCAGTTAGTCCAGAGAGTGCACTGGCACCACTGGGGATGCAGTGCAGTGAGTCCAGAGAGTGCACTGGCACCACTGGGGATGCAGTGCAGTGACTCCAGAGAGTGCACGGGCACCACTGGGGATGCAGTGCAGTGAGTCCAGAGAGTGCACTGGTACCACTGGGGATGCAGTGCAGTGAGTCCAGAGAGCGCACTGGCACGACTGGGGATGCAGTGCAGTGAGTCCAGAGAGTGCACTGACACCACTGGGGATGCACCCCGGTGAGTCCAGTGAGTGCACTGGCACCACTGGGGATGCACCCCGGTGAGTCCAGTGAGTGCACTGGCACCACTGGGGATGCACTGCAGTGAGTCCAGAGAGTGCACTGGCACCACTGGGGATACAGTGCAGTGAGTCCAGAGAGTGCACTGGCACCACTGGGGATGCACGGTAGTGAGTCCAGAGAGTGCACTGGCACAACTAGGGATGCACCACGTTGAGTCCAGAGAGAGCACTGGAACCACTGGGGATGCAGTGCACTGAATCCAGAGAGTGCACTGGCACCAGTGGTGATGCAGTGCAGTGAGTCCAGAGAGTGCACTGGCACCACTGGGGATGCAGTGCAGTGAATCCAGAGAGTGCACTGGCACCACTGGGGATGCAGTGCAGCGAGTCCAGAGAGTGCACTGGCACCACTGGGGGTGCGGTGCAGTGAGTCCAGAGAGTGCACTGGCACCACTGGGGATGCGGTGCAGTGAGTCCAGAGAGTTCACTGGCACCTTGGGGATGCGGTGCAGTGAGTCCAGAGAGTGTACTGGCACCACTGGGGATGCAGTGCAGTGAGTCCAGAGAGTGCACTTGCACCACTGGGGATGCAGTGCAGTGAATCCAGAGAGTGCACTGGCACCACTGGGGATGCAGTGCAGTGAGTCCAGAGAGTGCACTGGCACCAATGGGGATGCAGTGCAGTGAGTCCAGAGAGTGCACTGGCACCACTGGGGATGCGGTGCAGTGAGTTCAGAGAGTGCACTGGCACCACTGGGTTGCAGTGTAGTGAGTCCAGAGAGTGCACTGGCACCACTGGAGATGCAGTGCAGTGAGTCCAGAGAGTGCACTGGCACCACTGGTGATGCAGTGCAGTGAGTCCAGAGAGTGCAGTGGCACCACTGGGGATATAGTGCAGTGAGTCCAGAGAGTGCACTGGCACCATTGGGGATGCACTGCAGTGAGTCCAGAGAGTGCACTTGCAAAACTGGGGATGCACTTCAGTGAGTCCAGAGAGTGCACTGGCACCACTGGGGATGCAGTGCAGTGAGTCCAGAGAGTGCACTGGCACCACTGGGGAGGCACCCCGGTGAGTCCAGAGAGAGCACTGGCACCACTGGGTATGCAGTGGAGTGAGTCCAGAGAGTGCACTGGCACCACTGGGGATGCAGTGCAGTGAGTCCAGAGAGTGCACTGGCACAACTGGGGAGGCACCCCGGTGAGTCCAGAGAGAGCACTGGCACCACTGGGGATGCAGTGGAGTGAGTCCAGAGAGTGCACTGGCACCACTGGGAATGCAGTGCAGTGAGTCCAGAGAGTGCACTGGCACAACTGGGGATGCACGGTAGTGTCTCCAGAGAGTGCACTGGCACCACTGGGGATGCACCCCGGTGAGTCCAGTGAGTGCACTGGCACCACTGGGGATGCACTGCAGTGAGTCCAGAGAGTGCACTGGAACAACTGGGGATGCAGTGCAGCGAGTCCAGAGAGTGCACTGGCACGACTGGGGATGCAGTGCAGCGAGTCCAGAGAGTGCACTGGCACCACTGGGGATGCAGTGCAGTGAGTCCAGAGAGTGCACTGGCACCACTGGGAATGCAGTGCAGTGAGTCCAGAGAGTGCACTGGCACCACTGGGGATGCAGTGCAGTGAGTCCAGACACTGCACTGGAACCACTGGGGATGCGGTGCAGTGAGTCCAGAGAGTGCACTGGCACCACTGGGGATGCGGTGCAGTGAGTCCAGAGAGTGCACTGGCACCAGTGGTGATGCAGTGCAGTGAGTCCAGAGAGTGCACTGGCACCACTGGGGATGCAGTGCAGTGAGTCCAGAGAGTGCAGTGGCACCACTGGGGATATAGTGCAGTGAGTCCAGAGAGTGCACTGGCACCATTGGGGATGCACTGCAGTGAGTCCAGAGAGTGCACTTGCAAAACTGGGGATGCACTTCAGTGAGTCCAGAGAGTGCACTGGCACCACTGGGGATGCAGTGCAGTGAGTCCAGAGAGTGCACTGGCACCACTGGGGATGCAGTGCAGTGAGTCCATGGAGTGCACTGGCACCCCTGGGGATGCAGTGCAGTGAGTCCAGAGTGCACTGGCACCACTGGGGATGCACTGCAGTGAGCCCAGAGAGTGCACTGGCACCACTGGGGATGCAGTGCAGTGAGTCCAGAGAGTGCACTGGCACCACTGTGGATGCAGTGCAGTGAGTCCAGAGAGTGCACTGGCACCACTGGGGATGCAGTGCAGTGAGTCCAGAGAGTGCACTGGCACCACTGGGGATGCAGTGCAGTGAGTCCATGGAGTGCACTGGCACCCCTGGGGATGCAGTGCAGTGAGTCCAGAGTGCACTGGCACCACTGGGGATGCACTGCAGTGAGCCCAGAGAGTGCACTGGCACCACTGGGGATGCAGTGCAGTGAGTCCAGAGAGTGCACTGGCACCACTGTGGATGCAGTGCAGTGAGTCCAGAGAGTGCACTGGCACCACTGGGGATGCAGTCCAGTGCGTCCAGAGAGTGCACTGGCACCACTGGGGATGCAGTGCAGTTAGTCCAGAGAGTGCACTGGCACCACTGGGGATGCAGTGCAGTGAGTCCAGAGAGTGCACTGGCACCACTGGGGATGCACCCCGGTGTTTTCAGTGAGTGCACTGGCACCACTGGGGATGCACTGCAGTGAGTCCAGAGAGTGCACTGGCACCACTGGGGATGCAGTGCAGCGAGTCCAGAGAGTGCACTGCCACGACTGGGGATGCAGTGCAGCGAGTCCAGAGAGTGCACTGGCACCACTGGGGATGCAGTGCAGTGACTCCAGAGAGTGCACTTGCAAAACTGGGGATGCACTTCAGTGAGTCCAGAGAGTGCACTGGCACCACTGGGGATGCAGTACAGTGAGTCCAGAGAGTGCACTGGCACCACTGGGGATGCTGTGCAGTGAGTCCAGAGAGTGCACTGGCACCACTGGGGATGCACGCCGGTGAGTCCTGAGAGTGCACTGGCACCCCTGGGGATGCAGTGCAGTGAGTCCAGAGTGCACTGGCACCACTGGGGATGCACTGCAGTGAGCCCAGAGAGTGCACTGGCACCACTGGTAATGCAGTGCAGTGAGTCTAGAGAGTGCACTGGCACCACGGGGGATCCACTTCTGTGACTCCAGAGAGTGCACTGGCACCACTGGGGATGCAGTGCAGCGAGTCCAGAGAGTGCACTGGCACCACTGGGGATGCACTGCAGTGAGTCCAGAGAGTGCACTGGCACCACTGGGGATGCAGTGCAGTGAGTCCAGAGAGTGCACTGGCACCACTGGGGATGCAGTGCAGTTAGTCCAGAGAGTGCACTGGCACCACTGGGGATGCAGTGCAGTTAGTCCAGAGAGTGCACTGGCACCACTGGGGATGCAGTGCAGTGAGTCCAGAGAGTGCACTGGCACCACTGGGGATGCAGTGCAGTGACTCCAGAGAGTGCACTGGCACCACTGGGGATGCAGTGCAGTGAGTCCAGAGAGTGCACTGGCACCACTGGTGATGCAGTGCAGTGAGTCCAGAGAGTGCACTGGCACCACTGGGGATGCACCCGGGTGAGTCCAGAGAGTGCACTGGCACCACTGGGAATGCAGTGCAGTGAGTCCAGAGAGTGCACTGGCACAACTGGGGATGCACGGTAGTGACTCCAGAGAGTGCACTGGCACCACTGGGGATGCAGTGCAGTGAGTCCAGAGAGTGCACTGGCACGACTGGGGATGCAGTGCAGTGAGTCCAGAGAGTGCACTGGCACCACTGGGGATGCACCCCGGTGAGTCCAGTGAGTGCACTGGCACCACTGGGGATGCACTGCAGTGAGTCCAGAGAGTGCACTGGCACCACTGGGGATGCAGTGCAGCGAGTCCAGAGAGTGCACTGGCACGACTGGGGATGCAGTGCAGCGAGTCCAGAGAGTGCACTGGCACCACTGGGGATGCAGTGCAGTGAGTCCAGAGAGTGCACTAGCACCACTGGGAATGCAGTGCAGTGAGTCCAGAGAGTGCACTGGCACCACTGGGGATGCAGTGCAGTGAGTCCAGACACTGCACTGGAACCACTGGGGATGCGGTGCAGTGAGTTCAGAGAGTGCACTGGCACCACTGGGTTGCAGTGTAGTGCGTCCAGAGAGTGCACTGGCACCACTGGAGATGCAGTGCAGTGAGTCCAGAGAGTGCACTGGCACCAGTGGTGATGCAGTGCAGTGAGTCCAGAGAGTGCACTGGCACCACTGGGGATGCAGTGCAGTGAGTCCAGAGAGTGCAGTGGCACCACTGGGGATATAGTGCAGTGAGTCCAGAGAGTGCACTGGCACCATTGGGGATGCACTGCAGTGAGTCCAGAGAGTGCACTTGCAAAACTGGGGATGCACTTCAGTGAGTCCAGAGAGTGCACTGGCACCACTGGGGATGCAGTGCAGTGAGTCCAGAGAGTGAACTGGCACCACTGGGGATGCTGTGCAGTGAGTCCAGAGAGTGCACTGGCACCCCTGGGGATGCAGTGCAGTGAGTCCAGAGTGCACTGGCACCACTGGGGATGCACTGCAGTGAGCCCAGAGAGTGCACTGGCACCACTGGTAATGCAGTGCAGTGAGTCCAGAGAGTGCACTGGCACCACTGGGGATGCAGTGCAGTGAGTCCAGAGAGTGCACTGGCACCACTGTGGATGCAGTCCAGTGCGTCCAGAGAGTGCACTGGCACCACTGGGGATGCAGTGCAGTGAGTCCAGAGAGTGTACTGGCACCACGGGGGATCCACTTCAGTGACTCCAGAGAGTGCACTGGCACCACTGGGGATGCAGTGCAGCGAGTCCAGAGAGTGCACTGGCACCACTGGGGATGCACTGCAGTGAGTCCAGAGAGTGCACTGGCACCACTGGGGATGCAGTGCAGTGAGTCCAGAGAGTGCACTGGCACCACTGGGGATGCACCCCGGTGAGTCCAGAGAGTGCACTGGCACCACTGGGGATGCAGTGCAGTTAGTCCAGAGAGTGCACTGGCACCACTGGGGATGCAGTGCAGTGAGTCCAGAGAGTGCACTGGCACCACTGGGGATGCAGTGCAGTGACTCCAGAGAGTGCACTGGCACCACTGGGGCATGCAGTGCAGTGAGTCCAGAGAGTGCACTGGCACCACTGGGGATGCAGTGCAGCGAGTCCAGAGAGTGCACTGGCACCACTGGGGATGCACTGCAGCGAGTCCAGAGAGTGCACTGGCACCACTGGGGATGCAGTGCAGTGAGTCCAGAGAGTGCACTGGCACCACTGGGGATGCAGTGCAGTGAGTCCTGAGAGTGCACTGGCACCACTGGGGATGCAGTGCAGTTAGTCCAGAGAGTGCACTGGCACCACTGGGGATGCACTGCAGTGAGTCCAGAGAGTGCACTGGCACCACTGGTGATGCAGTGCAGTGACTCCAGAGAGTGCACTGGCACCACTGGGGATGCACCCCGGTGAGTCCAGAGAGTGCACTGGCACCACTGGGGATGCAGTGCAGTGAGTCCAGAGAGTGCACTGGCACCACTTGGGATGCAGTGCAGTGAGTCCAGAGAGTGCACTGGCACCACTGGGGATGCACCCCGGTGAGTCCAGTGAGTGCACTGGCACCACTGGGGATGCACTGCAGTGAGTCCAGAGAGTGCACTGGCACCACTGGGGATGCAGTGCAGCAAGTCCAGAGAGTGCACTGGCACGACTGGTGATGCAGTGCAGCGAGTCCAGAGAGTGCACTGGCACCACTGGGGATGCAGTGCAGTGAGTCCAGAGAGTGCACTGGCACCACTGGGGATGCAGTGCAGTGAGTCCAGAGAGTGCACTGGCACCACTGGGGATGCAGTGCAGTGAGTCCAGACACTGCAGTGGAACCCCTGGGGATGCGGTGCAGTGAGTCGAGAGAGTGCACTAGCACCACTGGGGATGCAGTGTAGTGAGTCCAGAGAGTGCACTGGCACAACTGGGGCACGGTGCACGGCACAACTAGCTGCAGGTGACCAGAGAGAGCACTGGAACACTGGCACAACTAGCTATGCACCCCGGTGAGTCCAGAGAGAGCACTGGAACCACTGGGGATGCAGTGCACTGAATCCAGAGAGTGCACTGGCACCAGTGGTGATGCAGTGCAGTGAGTCCAGAGAGTGCACTGGCACCACTGGGGATGCAGTGCAGTGAATCCTGAGAGTGCACTGGCACCACTGGGGATGTAGTGCAGCGAGTCCAGAGAGTGCACTGGCACCACTGGGGGTGCAGTGCAGTGAGTCCAGAGAGTGCACTGGCACCACTGGGGATGCAGTGCAGTGAGTCCAGACAGTGCACTGGCACCACTGGGGATGGAATGCAGTGAGTCCAGAGAGTGTACTGGCACCACTGGGGATGCAGTGCAGTGAGTCCAGAGAGTGCACTTGCACCACTGGGGATGCAGTGAAGTGAATCCAGAGAGTGCACTTGCACCACTGGGGATGCAGTGCAGTGAGTCCAGAGAGTGCACTTGCACCACTGGGGATGCAGTGCAGTGACTCCAGAGAGATCACTGGCACCACTGGGGATGCAGTGCAGTGAGTCCAGAGAGTGCACTGGCACCACTGGGGATACAGTGCAGTAAGTCCAGAGAGTGCACTGGCACGACTGGGGATGCAGTGCAGTGAGTCCAGAGAGTGCACTGGCACCACTGGGGATGCAGTGCAGTGAGTCCAGAGAGTTAACTGGCACCACTGGGGATGCAGTGCAGTGAGTCCAGAGAGTGCACTGGCTCCACTGGGGATGCACTTCAGTGAGTCCAGAGAGTTCACTGGCACCACTGGGGATGCAGTGCAGTGAGTCCAGAGCGTGCACTGGCACAACTGGGGATGCACCCCGGTGAGTCCAAAGAGAGCACTGGCACCACTGTGGATGCAGTCCAGTGCGTCCAGAGAGTGCGCTGGCACCACTGGGGATGCAGTGCAGTGAGTCCAGAGAGTGCACTGGCACCACTGGGGATGCAGTGCAGTGAGCTCAGAGAGTGCACTGGCACCACTGGGGATGCAGTGCGGTGAGTCCAGAGAGTGCACTGGCACCACTGGGGATGCAGTGCAGTGAGTCCAGAGAGTGCACTGGCACCACTGGGGATGCACCCCGGTGAGTCCAGAGAGTGCAATGGCACCACTGGGGATGCACCCCGGCAAGTCCAGAGAGTGCACTGGCACCACTGGGCATGCACTGCAGTGAGTCCAGAGAGTGCACTGGCACCATTGGTGATGCACTGCAGTGAGTCCAGAGAGTGCACTGGCACCACTGGGGATGCAGTGCAGTGAGTCCAGAGAGTGCACTGGCACCACTGGGGATGCAGTGCAGTGAGTCCAGAGAGTGCACTGGCACCACTGGGGATGCAGTGCAGTGAGTCCAGAGAGTGCACTGGCACCACTGGGGATGCAGTGCAGTGAGTCCAGAGAGTGAACTGGCACCACTGGGGATGCACCCCGGAAGTCCAGAGAGTGAACTGGCACCACTGGGGATGCAGTGCAGTGAGTCCAGAGACTGCACTGGCACCACTGGGGATGCAGTGCAGTGAGTCCAGAGAGTGCACTGGCACCACTGCGGATGCACTGCAGTGAGTCCAGAGAGTGCACTGGCACCACTGGGGATGCAGTGCAGTGAGTCCAGAGAGTGCACTGGCACCACAGATGATGCAGTGCAGTGAGTCCAGAGTGTGCACTGGCACCACAGGGGATGCACCCCGGCGAGTCCCGAGAGTGCACTGGCACCACTGGGGATGCAGTGCAGTGAGTCCAGAGAGTGCACTGGCACCACTGGGGATGCAATGCAGTGAGTCCAGAGAGTGCACTGGCACCACTGGGGGTTCAGTGCAATGAGTCCAGAGAGTGCACTGGCACCACTGGGGATGCAGTGCAGTGAGTCCAGAGAGTGCACTGTCACCACTGGGGATGCACTGCAGTGAGTCCAGAGAGTGCGCTGGCACCACTGGGGATGCAGTGCAGTGAGTCCAGAGAGTGCACTGGCTCCACTGGGGATGCACTTCAGTGAGTCCAGAGAGTTCACTGGCACCACTGGGGATGCAGTGCAGTGAGTCCAGAGCGTGCACTGGCACAACTGGGGATGCACCCCGGTGAGTCCAAAGAGAGCACTGGCACCACTGTGGATGCAGTCCAGTGCGTCCAGAGAGTGCGCTGGCACCACTGGGGATGCAGTGCAGCGAGTCCAGAGAGTGCACTGGCACCACTGGGGATGCAGTGCAGCGAGTCCAGAGAGTGCACTGGCACCACTGGGGATGCAGTGCGGTGAGTCCAGAGAGTGCACTGGCACCACTGGGGATGCAGTGCAGTGAGTCCATTGAGTGCACTGGCACCACTGGGGATGCACCCCGGTGAGTCCAGAGAGTGCAATGGCACCACTGGGGATGCACCCCGGCAAGTCCAGAGAGTGCACTGGCACCACTGGGGATGCACTGCAGTGAGTCCAGAGAGTGCACTGGCACCATTGGTGATGCACTGCAGTGAGTCCAGAGAGTGCACTGGCACCACTGGGGATGCAGTGCAGTGAGTCCAGAGAGTGCACTGGCACCACTGGGGATGCAGTGCAGTGAGTCCAGAGAGTGCACTGGCACCACTGGGGATGCAGTGCAGTGAGTCCAGAGAGTGCACTGGCACCACTGGGGATGCAGTGCAGTGAGTCCAGAGAGTGAACTGGCACCACTGGGGATGCACCCCGGAAGTCCAGAGAGTGAACTGGCACCACTGGGGATGCAGTGCAGTGAGTCCAGAGACTGCACTGGCACCACTGGGGATGCAGTGCAGTGAGTCCAGAGAGTGCACTGGCACCACTGGGGATGCACTGCAGTGAGTCCAGAGAGTGCAGTGGCACCACTGGGGTTGCAGTGCAGTGAGTCCAGAGAGTGCACTGGCACCACAGATGATGCAGTGCAGTGAGTCCAGAGTGTGCACTGGCACCACAGGGGATGCACCCTGGCGAGTCCCGAGAGTGCACTGGCACCACTGGGGATGCAGTGCAGTGAGTCCAGAGAGTGCACTGGCACCACTGGGGATGCAATGCAGTGAGTCCAGAGAGTGCACTGGCACCACTGGGGGTTCAGTGCAATGAGTCCAGAGAGTGCACTGGCACCACTTGGGATGCAGTGCAGTGAGTCCAGAGAGTGCACTGGCACCACTGGGGATGCAGTGCAGTAAGTCCAGAGAGTGCACTGGCACCACTAGGTATGCACTGCAGTGAGATCAGAGATTGCACTGGCACCACTGGGGATGCAGTGCAGTGAGTCCAGAGAGTGCACTGGTACGATTGGGGATGCAGTGCAGTGAGACCAGAGAGTGCACTGGAACCACTGGGGATGCAGTGCAGTGAGTCCAGAAGGTCCACTGGCACCACTGGGGATGCAGTGCAGTGAGTCCAGAGAGTGCACTGGCACCACTGGGGATGCAGTGCAGTGAGTCCAGAGAGTGCACTGGCACTAATGGGGATGCAGTGCCGTGAGTCCAGAGAGTGCACTGGCACCACTGGGGATGCACCCCGGTGAGTCCAGAGAGTACACTGGCACCACTAGGGCTGCACTTCAGTGAGTCCAGAGAGTGCACTGGCACCACCGGGGATGCAGTGCCGTGAATCCAAAGAGTGCACTGGCACCACTGGGGATGCAGTGCAGTGAGTCCAGAGAGTGCACTGGCACCACTGGGAATTCAGTGCAGTAGGTCCAGATAGTCCACTGGCAGCACTGGGGATGCAGTGCAGTGAGTCCAGAGAGTGCACTGGCAGCACTGGGGATGCAGTGCAGTGAGTCCAGAGAGTGCCCTGGCACCACTGGGGATGCAGTGCAGTGAGTCCAGAGAGTGCACTGACACCACTGGGAATGCAGTGCCGTTGGTCCAGAGAGTGCACTGGCACCACTGGGGATGCAGTGCCGTGAGTCCAGATGTTAGCGTAGCAACCACATAACCACCAATTGATTATATGAAGGTGCTTTATTCAGCGCTGGAAGCCGGGGCAGCTGCTGTACATCTTTTCCCAGAATTCCTTTGATCTTTTTCATTTTGAGCTTATGATACAAACCCAAAAGCTGCCGGAGCAGCAGCACACTTTCCCAGAAGCTGCCGGAGCAGCAGCGTGCTTACTACATACCAATAATACCAAGTGCTGACCCTTCAGCACAAACCAATACAATTACCAATACCAAACCACCAATGCCGAACCTGCAGAGCTTTCGCTCTGTCTAACGGACGGCGCCTAGGCT
This sequence comes from Anser cygnoides, assembly GCF_040182565.1. Lineage (NCBI taxonomy): Eukaryota > Metazoa > Chordata > Aves > Anseriformes > Anatidae > Anser > Anser cygnoides. The sequence goes on from NC_089911.1 coordinate 10,252,423, forward strand.
TACCCCGGGAGCTCCCTGCCCAACCGAGCGTGGCTTTCGCCGCGTCTGACCGGCAGGCTTTCGCAACCAAATCGGTACCGAATACCCAAAGTTGAAAGCACCTTTGCTTACCACTCCAGTGGTACGTCGTGAGCAGCGGAGGTCGGTCGTGGTCGACTGCTCCCCGAGAATCCCTCGGTGCCGGCTGGAGCGAAACCGAGACACGAGCCGCCTCAGCAGTGCCCACGCTGTCCCACCTGGGTCGCCAAAATGTTAGCGTAGCAACCACATAACCACCAAGTGATTATATGAAGGTGCTTTATTCAGCGCTGGAAGCCGGGGCAGGTGCCCAAATCTGGCTTCAAGTCCCGTTACTTCCCAGCCGTTATTTATACATACAATATTGCGTCAGGTATACATATTCATTACAGGTTGCAACATCAGCCTCGCTTTTCATTCTAATTAGCTCCCCTCCCCTTTGCACATGCGTGGCGCACTCTGGTGGTCGTCCAGGTGGTCGTCCAGATGAAGTAAGGAGTCTTCCTCTCCGCTAAACTTTTCACCTTTCTTACTCGACGCATGCTCCCTCCGCTTCTTGGTTCTGCTTCAACTCATTTCATCATTTCCAGGCCCTTATCCAAGGTCAGGTTGTACCTGTTCCCTCCCAAGGTTCCCCTTCAATGATTCTTTTGATTGTTCAATGTACTCCCTAAGTATCCAGTATACATAGATTAATTGATAATGTAAGTACATTTGGCAATGCTTAATTATACTGTAGGTCCCATTACCTAAGAGACATTAGTAAAACATCCATTCGATTCTCCCCAACACTAACACAGAGACTGCACTGGCACCACTGGGGATGCAGTGCAGTGAGTCCAGAGAGGGCACTGGCACCACTGGCGATGCACTGCAGTGAGTCCAGAGAGTGCACTGGCACCACTGGGGATGCAGAGCAGTGAGTCCAGAGAGTGCACTGGCACCACCTGGGATGCAGTGCAGTGAGTCCAGAGAGTGCACCGTCACCACTGGTGATGCAGTGCAGTGACTCCAGAGAGTGCACTGGCACCACTGGAGTTGCAGTGCAGTGAGTCCAGAGAGTGCACTGGAACCACTGGGGATGCAGCGCAGTGACTCCAGACGGTGCACTAGCACCACTGGGGATGCACTGCAGTGACTCCAGAGAGTTCTCTGGCACCACTGGGGATGCAGTTAGTGAGTCCAGAGAGTGCACTGGAACCACTGGGGATGCAGCGCAGTGACTCCAGACAGTGCACTAGCACCACTGGGGATGCACTGCAGTGACTCCAGAGAGTTCTCTGGCACCACTGGGGATGCAGTACAGTGAGTCCAGAGAGTGTACTGGCACCACTGGGGATGCACTGCAGTGAGTCCAGAAAATGCACTGGCACCACTGGGGATGCACTGCAGTGAGTCCAGAGAGTGCATTGGCACCGCTGGGGATGCACTGCAGTGACTCCAGAGAGTGCACTGGCACCACTGGGGATGCACTGCAGTGAGTCCAGATATTAGCGTAGCAACCACATAATCACCAAGTGATTATATGAAGGTGCTTTATTCAGCGCTGGAAGCCGGGGCAGGTGCCCAAATCTGGCTTCAAGTCCCGTTACTTCCCAGCCGTTTTTTTATACATACAATATTGCGTCAGGTATACATATTCATTACGGGTTGCAACATCAGCCTCGCTTTTCATTCTAATTAGCTCCCCTCCCCTTTGCACATGCGTGGCGCACTCTGGTGGTCGTCCAGGTGGTCGTCCAGATGAAGTAAGGAGTCTTCCTCTCCGCTAAACTTTTCACCTTTCTTACTCGACGCATGCTCCCTCCGCTTCTTGGTTCTGCTTCAACTCATTTCATCATTTCCAGGCCCTTATCCAAGGTCAGGTTGTACCTGTTCCCTCCCAGGGTTCCTTTTCAATGATTCTTTTGATTGTTCAATGTACTCCCTAAGTATCCAGTATACATAGATTAATTGATAATGTAAGTACATTTGGCAATGCTTAATTATACTGATAGGTCCCATTACCTAAGAGACATTAGTAAAACATCCATTCGATTCTCCCCAACACTAACATTCCCCCCCTTTGAAAATACTTCACTCATACCAAGAGCAAGTATTTTCATTACTGTTAGGTTGAATCAGGTTAGTAGAGGTTAGTGAGTATAACTTGATATAGAGATTAGTAAGTATAATCTTAACGCATCTTCGTTAGTCTACTATCTTATTGATTCCTCTATGCCTGCTTGTTAACGCTAGTACTATAGGATGGGGGTGGAGTAAGTGGGATAGGGTGTTCTGGGTGATTCCCAGTAACCTACTAACGTCCTTGACCACGTTGGCAATGAAATGTGGTCCCCTGTCTGAAGAAATACCCAACGGTACACCAAATCTAGGGATTATTTCCCGTAGTAACCATTTTACCGTTTCCTTTGCTTAGTTGGTGTGACAGGGAAGGGCCTCTGGCCATCCTGAAAAAGTATCAACCCCTACCAATCGGTATTTATAACCTCTTGCTTTAGGCAGTTCCACGAAGTCTATTTGCCAGTAATCTCCAGGCTCTATTCCAGCTCTAGTTCTTCCCATCTCAGCATGTTTCCTTGCTACCGGATTATTCTTTAAGCAAAGCTCACATTTTGACATTACTGACTTTGCCATTGTTAACATGTGTACCGAGATGACACCTCGTTTCAAATAGGTCACCATTGCTTCTGCACCCCAGTGACATTCATTATGTTTTATTTGTAAGAGTTCTCGCATTATTATAGGAGGTACTATGAGTTGTCCTGTCGTAGTCACATACCACCCGTCAGGATTCTTCTGGGCCTTCATCAAATTTGCAAGTCTCTCATCTTCCGCTGAATACTTTGGGTCTTTAGGTAATTTAAAACAAGAGAGGCCTACCTTCGATGGAATTAGAGCCATTACTTTCCATACTTCACGTGCAACCTTCCGGGCCGTCAAATCCGCCAGTCTGTTACCTTCTGCAATCTCTGACACCCCTCCTTGATGAGCTTTACAATGCATTATGGCCACCTGTTGGGGTTTCTGTACAGCTGTTATTAATTTCAATATTTCTTCCTGGTATTTTATATTAGTCCCTTGTGAGGATAGCATTCCCCTTTCTTTCCATAATGCCCCATGTACGTGGACTACCCCGAATGCATATTTTGAATCTGTCCAAATATTCACGTTCTTACCCTCGCTTAGTTCCAGGGCTCGTGTCAGGGCGACTATTTCTGCTCGTTGGGCTGAAGTCCCCGGAGGTAGGGAATTTGCCTCAATCACTACCTTTGATGTAGTTGCCGCGTATCCTGCATAACGAGTCCCATTTTCCACAAAGCTGCTTCCATCCGTGAAAAGTTCCCAATCCGGTCTCCCCCGAGGCTGATCCTTTAAGTCTGTTCTGCTGGCATAGGTATGTTCGATGATCTCCACGCAATCATGACTGAGGTCTCCTTCCTCCGTAGTTGTTCCTAGAAACACTGCTGGGTTCAATAAGTTAGTAGTTCTTAAGATTACATCATCTTGCTCAGTTAGTATAGCTTGATATTTCATCATTCGGCTGGGCCATAGCCAATGGCCCCCCTTTTGCTCCAATACCGTAGTCACCATCTGTGGCACGAACACTCAATTTGCTTCCCTAATGTGAGCTTCCTGGCTTCCTGTATTAAAAGGACTGTGGCTGCCACGGCCCTTAAACACGAGGGCCATCCAGCGCTTACTGCATCCAATTGTTTAGAAAAATACCCCACAGGTCTTTTCCAGCTCCCAAGTCGCTGGGTCAGTACTCCTAATGCCAATCGTTGTCTCTCATGCACAAACAGCTGGAAGTCCTTTGATAAGTCCGGGGCATGGCATTCTGTACCCCGACTTGTACCCAATCTTGATATCTCTTCAGCCTCCTTATTCCATCCCCTGTGTTATAATCCCATTGGGGATCCTCGGTGGGGAAGTTTTGATCTAGATTTCCAAGCACTAATCCATTTCGTATATCTTCTCGGGCTCTCTCTCTGGCTGCCCGCAATACCACGTCTTTTTCTGTCGAGTCCATCAAAGTATCCAGGATCACCTGGAGATCATCCCAATCGGGATTTTGGGTTTTAATTATCATTTTCATTACCCTAGCTACTTTATCTGGGTTTTCCCTGTAGGTGCCGGCTGCTTGTTTCCATATCATTAAATCCCCAGCTGAAAAAGGCACCTTAACATATACCGGTCCTTCTGTCCCCACTCCTTGCCTGAGGGGAGCGATTATTTTCCCTCCCTGTTCATTTATAGTTTCTCCTGCCCTTCGCTGTTGCCGGGTCCTATGTGACACAGGGGAGACTAAAGTCGGGGATTCTCCATCACTACTGCTAGCTTCCTTTTCTCTTTTCCCTCCCTGTCCTGGCTCTTCCGGCGGAGCCGACGGCGCAACTTCCAAATCAATATTTCCATTATTCATTTCCCCATAATACTTATTATTCTCTATTGCCTGATGCTGTATACAGTGTCCCTCCTTAGTACATGCACAACAACGTTCCTCAGTTGAAACCTCAAGCACCATTATTCCACAAGCATGCTGCCATTCAGGCTTTCGGCGCAAATAAAAGAATAATTCCACATACGGCAGTTCATCATATTTTCCTTCCCGCTTACAGAATAGCATCAATTGTAAAATTGTATTATATTGCAATGTTCCATTCTCAGGCCAAGTTTCTTGGTCCTCTAGCTTATACTGTGGCCACCAAATATTACAATAATCAATCAGCTTTCCTTTCCGCATTTCTTGACCAAAACCTCCCTCTTTCCAGTGTGCTAGCAAACACCCCAGCGGGGATGTCCGCGGGATAGGTACATCTTTTCCCAGAATTCCTTTGATCTTTTTCATTTTGAGCTTATGATACAAACCCAAAAGCTGCCAGAGCAGCAGCACACTTTCCCAGAAGCTGCCGGAGCAGCAGCGTGCTCTCCCAAAAGCTGCCGGAGCAGCAGCACGCTTTCCCAAAAGCTGCCGGAGCAGCAGCACACTCTCCCAAAAGCTGCCGGAGCAGCAGCGTGCTCTCCCAGAAGCTGCCGGAGCAGCAGCACGCTTTCCCAAAAGCTGCCGGAGCAGCAGCGTGCTCTCCCAAAAGCTGCCGGAGCAGCAGCACACTTTCCCAGAAGCTGCCGGAGCAGCAGCGTGCTTACTACATACCAATAATACCAAGTGCTGACCCTTCAGCACAAACCAATACAATTACCAATACCAAACCACCAATGCCGAACCTGCAGAGCTTTCGCTCTGTCTAACGGACGGCGCCTAGGCTTACCCCGGGAGCTCCCTGCCCAACCGAGCGTGGCTTTCGCCGCGTCTGACCGGCAGGCTTTCGCAACCAAATCGGTACCGAATACCCAAAGTTGAAAGCACCTTTGCTTACCACTCCAGTGGTACGTCGTGAGCAGCGGAGGTCGGTCGTGGTCGACTGCTCCCCGAGAATCCCTTCAGTGCCGGCTGGAGCGAAACCGAGACACGAGCCGCCTCAGCAGTGCCCACGCTGTCCCACCTGGGTCGCCAAAATGTTAGCGTAGCAACCACATAACCACCAAGTGATTATATGAAGGTGCTTTATTCAGCGCTGGAAGCCGGGGCAGGTGCCCAAATCTGGCTTCAAGTCCCGTTACTTCCCAGCCGTTATTTATACATACAATATTGCGTCAGGTATACATATTCATTACAGGTTGCAACATCAGCCTCGCTTTTCATTCTAATTAGCTCCCCTCCCCTTTGCACATGCGTGGCGCACTCTGGTGGTCGTCCAGGTGGTCGTCCAGATGAAGTAAGGAGTCTTCCTCTCCGCTAAACTTTTCACCTTTCTTACTCGACGCATGCTCCCTCCGCTTCTTGGTTCTGCTTCAACTCATTTCATCATTTCCAGGCCCTTATCCAAGGTCAGGTTGTACCTGTTCCCTCCCAAGGTTCCCCTTCAATGATTCTTTTGATTGTTCAATGTACTCCCTAAGTATCCAGTATACATAGATTAATTGATAATGTAAGTACATTTGGCAATGCTTAATTATACTGTAGGTCCCATTACCTAAGAGACATTAGTAAAACATCCATTCGATTCTCCCCAACACTAACACAGAGACTGCACTGGCACCACTGGGGATGCAGTGCAGTGAGTCCAGAGAGGGCACTGGCACCACTGGCGATGCACTGCAGTGAGTCCAGAGAGTGCACTGGCACCACTGGGGATGCAGAGCAGTGAGTCCAGAGAGTGCACTGGCACCACCTGGGATGCAGTGCAGTGAGTCCAGAGAGTGCACCGTCACCACTGGTGATGCAGTGCAGTGACTCCAGAGAGTGCACTGGCACCACTGGAGTTGCAGTGCAGTGAGTCCAGAGAGTGCACTGGAACCACTGGGGATGCAGCGCAGTGACTCCAGACGGTGCACTAGCACCACTGGGGATGCACTGCAGTGACTCCAGAGAGTTCTCTGGCACCACTGGGGATGCAGTTAGTGAGTCCAGAGAGTGCACTGGAACCACTGGGGATGCAGCGCAGTGACTCCAGACAGTGCACTAGCACCACTGGGGATGCACTGCAGTGAGTCCAGAGAGTGCATTGGCACCGCTGGGGATGCACTGCAGTGACTCCAGAGAGTGCACTGGCACCACTGGGGATGCACTGCAGTGAGTCCAGATATTAGCGTAGCAACCACATAATCACCAAGTGATTATATGAAGGTGCTTTATTCAGCGCTGGAAGCCGGGGCAGGTGCCCAAATCTGGCTTCAAGTCCCGTTACTTCCCAGCCGTTTTTTTATACATACAATATTGCGTCAGGTATACATATTCATTACGGGTTGCAACATCAGCCTCGCTTTTCATTCTAATTAGCTCCCCTCCCCTTTGCACATGCGTGGCGCACTCTGGTGGTCGTCCAGGTGGTCGTCCAGATGAAGTAAGGAGTCTTCCTCTCCGCTAAACTTTTCACCTTTCTTACTCGACGCATGCTCCCTCCGCTTCTTGGTTCTGCTTCAACTCATTTCATCATTTCCAGGCCCTTATCCAAGGTCAGGTTGTACCTGTTCCCTCCCAGGGTTCCTTTTCAATGATTCTTTTGATTGTTCAATGTACTCCCTAAGTATCCAGTATACATAGATTAATTGATAATGTAAGTACATTTGGCAATGCTTAATTATACTGATAGGTCCCATTACCTAAGAGACATTAGTAAAACATCCATTCGATTCTCCCCAACACTAACATTCCCCCCCTTTGAAAATACTTCACTCATAGCAAGAGCAAGTATTTTCATTACTGTTAGGTTGAATCAGGTTAGTAGAGGTTAGTGAGTATAACTTGATATAGAGATTAGTAAGTATAATCTTAACGCATCTTCGTTAGTCTACTATCTTATTGATTCCTCTATGCCTGCTTGTTAACGCTAGTACTATAGGATGGGGGTGGAGTAAGTGGGATAGGGTGTTCTGGGTGATTCCCAGTAACCTACTAACGTCCTTGACCACGTTGGCAATGAAATGTGGTCCCCTGTCTGAAGAAATACCCAACGGTACACCAAATCTAGGGATTATTTCCCGTAGTAACCATTTTACCGTTTCCTTTGCTTAGTTGGTGTGACAGGGAAGGGCCTCTGGCCATCCTGAAAAAGTATCAACCCCTACCAATCGGTATTTATAACCTCTTGCTTTAGGCAGTTCCACGAAGTCTATTTGCCAGTAATCTCCAGGCTCTATTCCAGCTCTAGTTCTTCCCATCTCAGCATGTTTCCTTGCTACCGGATTATTCTTTAAGCAAAGCTCACATTTTGACATTACTGACTTTGCCATTGTTAACATGTGTACCGAGATGACACCTCGTTTCAAATAGGTCACCATTGCTTCTGCACCCCAGTGACATTCATTATGTTTTATTTGTAAGAGTTCTCGCATTATTATAGGAGGTACTATGAGTTGTCCTGTCGTAGTCACATACCACCCGTCAGGATTCTTCTGGGCCTTCATCAAATTTGCAAGTCTCTCATCTTCCGCTGAATACTTTGGGTCTTTAGGTAATTTAAAACAAGAGAGGCCTACCTTCGATGGAATTAGAGCCATTACTTTCCATACTTCACGTGCAACCTTCCGGGCCGTCAAATCCGCCAGTCTGTTACCTTCTGCAATCTCTGACACCCCTCCTTGATGAGCTTTACAATGCATTATGGCCACCTGTTGGGGTTTCTGTACAGCTGTTATTAATTTCAATATTTCTTCCTGGTATTTTATATTAGTCCCTTGTGAGGATAGCATTCCCCTTTCTTTCCATAATGCCCCATGTACGTGGACTACCCCGAATGCATATTTTGAATCTGTCCAAATATTCACGTTCTTACCCTCGCTTAGTTCCAGGGCTCGTGTCAGGGCGACTATTTCTGCTCGTTGGGCTGAAGTCCCCGGAGGTAGGGAATTTGCCTCAATCACTACCTTTGATGTAGTTGCCGCGTATCCTGCATAACGAGTCCCATTTTCCACAAAGCTGCTTCCATCCGTGAAAAGTTCCCAATCCGGTCTCCCCCGAGGCTGATCCTTTAAGTCTGTTCTGCTGGCATAGGTATGTTCGATGATCTCCACGCAATCATGACTGAGGTCTCCTTCCTCCGTAGTTGTTCCTAGAAACACTGCTGGGTTCAATAAGTTAGTAGTTCTTAAGATTACATCATCTTGCTCAATTAGTATAGCTTGATATTTCATCATTCGGCTGGGCCATAGCCAATGGCCCCCCTTTTGCTCCAATACCGTAGTCACCATCTGTGGCACGAACACTCAATTTGCTTCCCTAATGTGAGCTTCCTGGCTTCCTGTATTAAAAGGACTGTGGCTGCCACGGCCCTTAAACACGAGGGCCATCCAGCGCTTACTGCATCCAATTGTTTAGAAAAATACCCCACAGGTCTTTTCCAGCTCCCAAGTCGCTGGGTCAGTACTCCTAATGCCAATCGTTGTCTCTCATGCACAAACAGCTGGAAGTCCTTTGATAAGTCCGGGGCATGGCATTCTGTACCCCGACTTGTACCCAATCTTGATATCTCTTCAGCCTCCTTATTCCATCCCCTGTGTTATAATCCCATTGGGGATCCTCGGTGGGGAAGTTTTGATCTAGATTTCCAAGCACTAATCCATTTCGTATATCTTCTCGGGCTCTCTCTCTGGCTGCCCGCAATACCACGTCTTTTTCTGTCGAGTCCATCAAAGTATCCAGGATCACCTGGAGATCATCCCAATCGGGATTTTGGGTTTTAATTATCATTTTCATTACCCTAGCTACTTTATCTGGGTTTTCCCTGTAGGTGCCGGCTGCTTGTTTCCATATCATTAAATCCCCAGCTGAAAAAGGCACCTTAACATATACCGGTCCTTCTGTCCCCACTCCTTGCCTGAGGGGAGCGATTATTTTCCCTCCCTGTTCATTTATAGTTTCTCCTGCCCTTCGCTGTTGCCGGGTCCTATGTGACACAGGGGAGACTAAAGTCGGGGATTCTCCATCACTACTGCTAGCTTCCTTTTCTCTTTTCCCTCCCTGTCCTGGCTCTTCCGGCGGAGCCGACGGCGCAACTTCCAAATCAATATTTCCATTATTCATTTCCCCATAATACTTATTATTCTCTATTGCCTGATGCTGTATACAGTGTCCCTCCTTAGTACATGCACAACAACGTTCCTCAGTTGAAACCTCAAGCACCATTATTCCACAAGCATGCTGCCATTCAGGCTTTCGGCGCAAATAAAAGAATAATTCCACATACGGCAGTTCATCATATTTTCCTTCCCGCTTACAGAATAGCATCAATTGTAAAATTGTATTATATTGCAATGTTCCATTCTCAGGCCAAGTTTCTTGGTCCTCTAGCTTATACTGTGGCCACCAAATATTACAATAATCAATCAGCTTTCCTTTCCGCATTTCTTGACCAAAACCTCCCTCTTTCCAGTGTGCTAGCAAACACCCCAGCGGGGATGTCCGCGGGATAGGTACATCTTTTCCCAGAATTCCTTTGATCTTTTTCATTTTGAGCTTATGATACAAACCCAAACGCTGCCAGAGCAGCAGCACACTTTCCCAGAAGCTGCCGGAGCAGCAGTACACTCTCCCAAAAGCTGCCGGAGCAGCAGCGTGCTCTCCCAGAATCTGCCGGAGCAGCAGCACGCTTTCCCAAAAGCTGCCGGAGCAGCAGCATGCTCTCCCAAAAGCTGCCGGAGCAGCAGCACGCTTTCCCAAAAGCTACCGGAGCAGCAGCACGCTTTCCCAAAAGCTGCCGGAGCAGCAGCACACTCTCCCAAAAGCTGCCGGAGCAGCAGCGTGCTCTCCCAGAAGCTGCCGGAGCAGCAGCACGCTTTCCCAAAAGCTGCCGGAGCAGCAGCGTGCTCTCCCAAAAGCTGCCGGAGCAGCAGCACGCTTTCCCAAAAGCTGCCGGAGCAGCAGCACACTCTCCCAAAAGCTGCCGGAGCAGCAGCGTGCTATCCCAGAAGCTGCCGGAGCAGCAGCACGCTTTCCCAAAAGCTGCCGGAGCAGCAGCGTGCTCTCCCAAAAGCTGCCGGAGCAGCAGCACACTCTCCCAAAAGCTGCCGGAGCAGCAGCGTGCTCTCCCAGAAGCTGCCGGAACAGCAGCACGCTTTCCCAAAAGCTGCCGGAGCAGCAGCGTGCTCTCCCAAAAGCTGCCGGAGCAGCAGCACGCTTTCCCAGAAGCTGCCGGAGCAGCAGCGTGCTTACTACATACCAATAATACCAAGTGCTGACCCTTCAGCACAAACCAATACAATTACCAATACCAAACCACCAATGCCGAACCTGCAGAGCTTTCGCTCTGTCTAACGGACGGCGCCTAGGCTTACCCCGGGAGCTCCCTGCCCAACCGAGCGTGGCTTTCGCCGCGTCTGACCGGCAGGCTTTCGCAACCAAATCGGTACCGAATACCCAAAGTTGAAAGCACCTTTGCTTACCACTCCAGTGGTACGTCGTGAGCAGCGGAGGTCGGTCGTGGTCGACTGCTCCCCGAGAATCCCTTCAGTGCCGGCTGGAGCGAAACCGAGACACGAGCCGCCTCAGCAGTGCCCACGCTGTCCCACCTGGGTCGCCAAAATGTTAGCGTAGCAACCACATAACCACCAAGTGATTATATGAAGGTGCTTTATTCAGCGCTGGAAGCCGGGGCAGGTGCCCAAATCTGGCTTCAAGTCCCGTTACTTCCCAGCCGTTATTTATACATACAATATTGCGTCAGGTATACATATTCATTACAGGTTGCAACAGCAGCCTCGCTTTTCATTCTAATTAGCTCCCCTCCCCTTTGCACATGCGTGGCGCACTCTGGTGGTCGTCCAGGTGGTCGTCCAGATGAAGTAAGGAGTCTTCCTCTCCGCTAAACTTTTCACCTTTCTTACTCGATGCATGCTCCCTCCGCTTCTTGGTTCTGCTTCAACTCATTTCATCATTTCCAGGCCCTTATCCAAGGTCAGGTTGTACCTGTTCCCTCCCAAGGTTCCCCTTCAATGACTCTTTTGATTGTTCAATGTACTCCCTAAGTATCCAGTATACATAGATTAATTGATAATGTAAGTACATTTGGCAATGCTTAATGATACTGTAGGTCCCATTACTTAAGAGACATTACATCCATTCGATTCTCCCCAACACTAACACAGAGACTGCACTGGCACCACTGGGGATGCAGTGCAGTGAGTCCAGAGAGTGCACTGGCACCACTGGCGATGCAGTACAGTGAGTCCAGAGAGTGCACTGGCACCACTGGGGATGCAGTGCAGTGAGTCCAGAGAGTGCACTGGCACCACTGGTGATGCAGTGCAGTGAGTCCAGAGAGTGCACTGGCACGACTGGGGATGCAGTGCAGTGAGTCCAGAGAGTGCACTGGCACCACTGGGGATGCAGTGCAGTGAGTCCACAGGGGGCACTGGCACCACTGGGGATGCAGTGCAGTGACTCCAGAGAGTGCACTGTCACCACTGGGGATGCAGTACAGTGAGTCCAGAGAGTGCACTGGCACCACTGGGGATGCAGTACAGTGAGTCCAGAGAGTGCACTGGCACCACTGGGGATGCAGTGCAGTGAGTAAAGAGAGTGCACTGGCACCACTGTGGATGCAGTGCAGTGAGTCCAGAGAGTGCACTGGTACCAATGGGGATGGACTGCAGTGAGTCCAGAGAGTGCACTGGCACCACTGGGGATGCAGTGCAGTGAGTCCAGAGAGTGCACTGGCACCACTGGGGATGCAGTGCAGTGAGTCCAGAGAGTGCACTGGCACCACTGGGGATGCAGTGCAGTGAGTCCAGAGAGTGCACTGGCACCACTGGGGATGCACTGCAGTGAGTCCAGAGAGTGCACTGGCACCACTGGGATGCAGTGCACTGAGTCCACAGAGTGCACTGGCACCACAGGGGATACACTGCAGTGAGTCCAGAGAGTGCACTGGCACCACTGGGGATGCAGTGCCGTAAGTGCAGAGAGTGCACTGGCACCGCTGCGGTTGCACCCCGGTGTTTTCAGAGAGTGCAGTGACACCACTGGGGATGCAGTGCAGTGAGTCCAGAGAGTGCACTGGCACCACGGGGTATGCAGTGCAGTGAGTCCAGAGAGTGCACTGTTACCACTGGGGATGCAGTGCAGTGAGTCCAGAGAGTGCACTGGCACCACTGGGGATGCAGTGCAGTGAGTCCAGAGAGTGCACTGGCACCTTGGGGATACAGTTCATTGAGTCCAGAGAGTGCACTGGCACCACTGGGGATGCAGTGCAGTGAGTCCACAGAGTACACTGGCACCACTGGTGATGCAGTGCAGTGAGTCCAGAGAGTGCACTGGCACCACTGGGGATGCAGTGCAGTGAGTCCAGAGAGTGCAGTGGCACCATTGGGGATGCAGTGCAGTGAGTCCAGAGAGTGCACTGGCACCACTGGTGATGCAGTGCAATGAGTCCAGAGAGCCACTGGCACCACTGGGGATGCAGTGCATTTAGTCCAAAGAGTGAACTGGCACCACTGGGGATGCAGTGCACTGAGTCCAGAGAGGGCACTGTCAGCATTGGGGATGCAGTGCAGTGAGTCCAGAGAGTGCACTGGCACCACTGGGGATGCAGTGCAGTGAGACCAGAGACTTCACAGGCACCACTGGGGATGCAGTGCAGTGAGTCCAGAGAGTGCACTGGCACCACTGGGGATGCAGTGCAGTGAGTGCAGAGAGTGCACTGGCACAAAAGGGAATGCACTGCAGTGAGTCCAGAGAGTGCACTGGCACCACTGGGGATGCAGTGCAGTGAGTCCAGAGAGTGCACTGGCACCACTGGGGATGCACTGCAGTGAGTCCAGAGAGTGCAGTGGCACCACTGGGGATGCAGTCCACTGAGTCCAGAGAGTACACTGGCACCACTGGGGATGCAGTGCAGTGAGTCCAGAGAGTGCACTGTCAGCACTGGGGATGCAGTGCAGTGATTCCAGAGAGTGCACTGGCACCAACTGGAGCTGCACTGCTGTGAGTCCTGAGATTGCACTGGCACCACTGGGGATGCACTGCAGTGAGTCCAGAGACTTCACAGGCACCACTGGGGATGCAGTACAGTGAGTCCAGAGAGTGCACTGGCACCACTGGGGATTCAGTTCAGTGAGTCCAGAGAGTGAACTGGCACCACTGGGGATGTAGTTCAGTGAGTTCAGAGAGTGCACTAGCACCTCTGGGGATGCACCCCGGTGAGTCCAGAGAGTGCACTGGCACCACTGGGGATGCACCCCGGCAAGTCCAGAGAGTGCACTGTCACCACTGGGGATGCAGTGCAGTGAGTCCAGAGAGTGCACTGGCACCACTGGGGATGCAGTGCAGTGAGTCCAGAGAGTGCACTGGCACCACTGGGGATGCAGTGCAGTGAGTCCAGAGAGTGCACTGGTACCACTGGGGATGCAGTGCAGTGAGTCCAGAGAGGGCACTGGCACCACTGGCGATGCACTGCAGTGAGTCCAGAGAGTGCACTGGCACCACTGGGGATGCAGAGCAGTGAGTCCAGAGAGTGCACTAGCACCACCTGGGATGCAGTGCAGTGAGTCCAGAGAGTGCACCGTCACCACTGGTGATGCAGTGCAGTGACTCCAGAGAGTGCACTGGCACCACTGGAGTTGCAGTGCAGTGAGTCCCCAGTGGTGCCAGTGCACTCTCTGGACTCACTGCACTGCATCCGCAGTGGTGCCAGTGCACTCTCTGGACTCACTGCAGTGCATCCCCAGTAGTGCCAGTGCACTCTCTGGACTCACTGCGCTGCATCCCCAGTGGTGCCAGTGCACTCTCTGGACTCACTGCGCTGCATCCCCAGTGGTGCCAGTGCACTCTCTGGACTCACTGCACTGCATCCCCAGTGGTGCCAGTGCACTCTCTGCACTCACTGCACTGCATCCCCAGTGGTGCCAGGGCACTCTCCGGACTCACTGCAGTGCATCCGCAGTGGTGCCAGTGCACTCTTTCGAGTCACTGCAGTGCATCCCCAGTGGTGCCAGTGCACTCTCTGGACTCACTGCAGTGCATCCCCAGTGCTGCCAGTGCACTCTCTGGACTCACTGCAGTGCATCCCCAGTGGTGCCAGTGCACTCTCTGGACTCACTGCACTGCATCCCCAGTGGTGCCAGTGCACTCTCCGGAATCACTGCACTGCATCCCCAGTGGTGTCAGTGCACTCTCTGGACTCACTGCAGTGCATCCCCAGTGGTGCCCGTGCACTCTCTGGAATCACTGCAGTGCATCCCCAGTGGTGCCAGTGCACTCTCTGGAGTCACTGCACTGCATCCCCAGTGGTGCCTGTGCAGTCTCTGGACTCACTACAGTTCATCCCCAGTGGAGCCTGTGCACTCTCTGGACTCACTGCACTGCATCCCCAGTGGTGCCAGGGCACTCTCTGGACTCACTGCACTCCATCCCCACTGGTGCCAGTCCACTCTCTGGACTCACTGCACTGCATCCCCAGTGGTGCCAGTGCACTCTCTGCACTCATGCACTGCATACCCAGTGGTGCCAGTGCACTCTTTGGACTCACTGCACTGCATGAACAGTGGTGCCAGTGCACTCTCTGGACTCACTGCACTGCATCACCAGTGGTGCCAGTGCACTCTCTGGACTCACTGCAGTGCATCCCCAGTGCTGCCAGTGCACTCTCTGGACTCACTGCACTCCATCGCCAGTGGTGCCAGTGCACTCTCTGGACTCACTGCACTGCATCACCAGTGGTGCCAGTGCACTCTCTGGACTCAGTGCACTGCATCCCCAGTGGTGCCAGTGCACTCTCTGGACTCACTGCATTGCATCCCCAGTGGTGCCAGTGCACTCTCTGGACTCACTGCACTGCATCCCCAGTGGTGCCACTGCACTCTCTGGACTCACTGCACTGCATCCCCAGTGGTGCCAGGGCACTCTCCGGACTCACTGCAGTGCATCCGCAGTGGTGCCAGTGCACTCTTTCGAGTCACTGCAGTGCATCTCCAGTGGTGCCAGTGCACTCTCTGGACTCACTGCACTGCATCCCCAGTGGTGCCAGTGCACTCTCTGGAGTCACTGCACTGCATCCCCAGTGGTGCCACTGCACTCTCTGGACTCACTGCACTGCATCCCCAGTGGTGCCAGTGCACTCTCTGGAATCACTGCAGTGCATCCCCTGTGGTGCCAGTGCACTCTCTGGACTCACTGCACTGCATCACCTGTGGTGCCAGTGCACTCTCTGGACTCACTGCACTGCATCCCCAGTGGTGCCAGTGCACTCTCTGAACTCACCGCACTGCATCCCCAGTGGTGTCAGTGCACTCTCTGGACTCACTGCACTGCATCCCCTGTGGTGCCAGTGCACTCTGTGGGCTCATCGCATTGCATCCCCAGTGGTGCCAGTGCACTCTCTGGACTCACTGCACTGCATCCCCAGTGGTGCCAGTGCACTCTCTGCCCTCACTGCAGTGCATCCCCAGAGGTGCCAGTGCACTCTCTGCAGTCACTGCACTGCATCCCCAGTGGTGCCACTGCACTCTCGGCCCTCACTGCAGTGCATCCCCAGTGGTGCCAGTGCACTCTCTGGACTCACTGCACTGCATCCCCAGTGGTGCCAGTGCACTCTCTGGACTCACCGCATTGCATCCCCAGTGGTGCCAGTGCACTCTCTGGACTCACTGCACTGCATCCCCAGTGGTGCCAGTGCACTCTCTGGAGTCACTGCACTGCATCCTCAGTGGTGCCAGTGCACTCTCTGGACTCACTGCACTGCATCCCCAGTGGTGCCAGGGCACTCTCTGGACTCACTGCACTGCATCCCCAGTGGTCCCAGTGCACTCTCTGCCCTCACTGCATTGCATCCCCAGTGGTGCCAGTGCACTCTCTGCACTCACTGCAGTGCATCCCCAGTGGTGCCAGTGCAATCTCTGGGCTCACCGGGGTGCATCCCCAGTGGTGCCAGTGCACTCTCTGGACTCACTGCACTGCATCACCTGTGGTGCCAGTGCACTCTCTGGACTCACTGCAGTGCATCCCCAGTGGTGCCAGTGCACTCTCTGCACTCACTGCACTGCATCCCCAGTGGTGCCAGTGCACTCTCTGGACTCACTGCACTGCATCCCCAGTGGTGTTAGTGCACTCTCTGGACTCACTGCAGTGCATCCGCAGTGGTGCCAGTGCACTCTCTGGACTCACTGCACTGCATCCCCAGTAGTGCCAGTGCACTCTGTGGACTCACTGCCGGGGTGCATCCCCAGTGGTGCCAGTGCACTCTGTGGACTCACTGCACTGCATCCCCAGTGGTGCCAGTGCACTCTCTGCACTCACTGCACTGCATCCCCAGTGGTGCCAGTGCACTATCTGGACTCATTGCAGTGCATCCTCAGTGGTGCCAGTGCACTCTCTGAGTCACTGCACTGCATTCCCAGTGGTGCCAGTGCACTCTCTGGACTCACTGCAGTGCATCCCCAGGGGTGCCAGTGCACTCTCTGGACTCACTGCACTGCATTCCCAGTGGTGCCAGTGCACTCTCTGGAGTCACTGCACTGCATCCCCAGTGGTGCCACTGCACTCTCTGGACTCACTGCACTGCATCCCCAGTGGTGCCAGTGCACTCTCTGGAATCACTGCAGTGCATCCCCTGTGGTGCCAGTGCACTCTCTGGACTCACTGCACTGCATCACCTGTGGTGCCAGTGCACTCTCTGGACTCAACTGCACTGCATCCCCAGTGGTGCCCGTGCACTCTCTGGACTCACTGCAGTGCATCCCCACTGGTGCCAGTGCACTCTCTGGACTCACTGCATTGCATCCCCAGTGGTGCCAGAGCACTCTCTGGACTCACTGCACTGCATCCCCAGTGGTGCCAGTGCACTCTATGGACTCACTGCACTGCATCCCCAGTGGTGCCTTTGCAGTCTCTGGACTCACTACTGTTCATCCCCAGTTGAGCCAGTGCACTCTCTGGACTGACTGCACTCCATCCACACTGGTGCCAGTGCACTCTCTGGACTCACTGCACTCCATCCCAACTGGTGCCAGTCCACTCTCTGGACTCACTGCACTGCATCCCCAGTGGTGCCAGTGCACTCTCTGCACTCATGCACTGCATCCCCAGTGGTGCCAGTGCACTCTCTGGACTCACTGCACTCCATCGCCAGTGGTGCCAGTGCACTCTCTGGACTCACTGCACTGCATCACCAGTGGTGCCAGTGCACTCTCTGGACTCAGTGCACTGCATCCCCAGTGGTGCCAGTGCACTCTCTGGACTCACTGCATTGCATCCCCAGTGGTGCCAGTGCACTCTCTGGACTCACTGCACTGCATCCCCAGTGGTGCCACTGCACTCTCTGGACTCACTGCACTGCATCCCCAGTGGTGCCAGGGCACTCTCCGGACTCACTGCAGTGCATCCGCAGTGGTGCCAGTGCACTCTTTCGAGTCACTGCAGTGCATCTCCAGTGGTGCCAGTGCACTCTCTGGACTCACTGCACTGCATCCCCAGTGGTGCCAGTGCACTCTCTGGAGTCACTGCACTGCATCCCCAGTGGTGCCACTGCACTCTCTGGACTCACTGCACTGCATCCCCAGTGGTGCCAGTGCACTCTCTGGAATCACTGCAGTGCATCCCCTGTGGTGCCAGTGCACTCTCTGGACTCACTGCACTGCATCACCTGTGGTGCCAGTGCACTCTCTGGACTCACTGCACTGCATCCCCAGTGGTGCCAGTGCACTCTCTGAACTCACCGCACTGCATCCCCAGTGGTGTCAGTGCACTCTCTGGACTCACTGCACTGCATCCCCTGTGGTGCCAGTGCACTCTGTGGGCTCATCGCATTGCATCCCCAGTGGTGCCAGTGCACTCTCTGGACTCACTGCACTGCATCCCCAGTGGTGCCAGTGCACTCTCTGCCCTCACTGCAGTGCATCCCCAGAGGTGCCAGTGCACTCTCTGCAGTCACTGCACTGCATCCCCAGTGGTGCCACTGCACTCTCGGCCCTCACTGCAGTGCATCCCCAGTGGTGCCAGTGCACTCTCTGGACTCACTGCACTGCATCCCCAGTGGTGCCAGTGCACTCTCTGGACTCACCGCATTGCATCCCCAGTGGTGCCAGTGCACTCTCTGGACTCACTGCACTGCATCCCCAGTGGTGCCAGTGCACTCTCTGGAGTCACTGCACTGCATCCTCAGTGGTGCCAGTGCACTCTCTGGACTCACTGCACTGCATCCCCAGTGGTGCCAGGGCACTCTCTGGACTCACTGCACTGCATCCCCAGTGGTCCCAGTGCACTCTCTGCCCTCACTGCATTGCATCCCCAGTGGTGCCAGTGCACTCTCTGCACTCACTGCAGTGCATCCCCAGTGGTGCCAGTGCAATCTCTGGGCTCACCGGGGTGCATCCCCAGTGGTGCCAGTGCACTCTCTGGACTCACTGCACTGCATCACCTGTGGTGCCAGTGCACTCTCTGGACTCACTGCAGTGCATCCCCAGTGGTGCCAGTGCACTCTCTGCACTCACTGCACTGCATCCCCAGTGGTGCCAGTGCACTCTCTGGACTCACTGCACTGCATCCCCAGTGGTGTTAGTGCACTCTCTGGACTCACTGCAGTGCATCCGCAGTGGTGCCAGTGCACTCTCTGGACTCACTGCACTGCATCCCCAGTAGTGCCAGTGCACTCTGTGGACTCACTGCCGGGGTGCATCCCCAGTGGTGCCAGTGCACTCTCTGGACTCACTGCACTGCATCCCCAGTGGTGCCAGTGCACTCTCTGCACTCACTGCACTGCATCCCCAGTGGTGCCAGTGCACTATCTGGACTCATTGCAGTGCATCCTCAGTGGTGCCAGTGCACTCTCTGAGTCACTGCACTGCATTCCCAGTGGTGCCAGTGCACTCTCTGGACTCACTGCAGTGCATCCCCAGGGGTGCCAGTGCACTCTCTGGACTCACTGCACTGCATTCCCAGTGGTGCCAGTGCACTCTCTGGACTCACTGCAGTGCATCCCCAGGGGTGCCAGTGCACTCTCTGGACTCACTGCACTGCAACCCCAGTGGTGCCAGTGCACTCTCTGGACTCACCGCACTGCATCCCCAGTGGTGCCAGTGCACTCTCTGGACTCACTGCACTGCATCCCCAAGGTGCCAGTGCACTCTCTGGACTCAACTGCACTGCATCCCCAGTGGTGCCCGTGCACTCTCT
Organism: Anser cygnoides; assembly: GCF_040182565.1. Classification (NCBI taxonomy): domain Eukaryota; kingdom Metazoa; phylum Chordata; class Aves; order Anseriformes; family Anatidae; genus Anser; species Anser cygnoides. The sequence goes on from NC_089911.1 coordinate 10,272,107, forward strand.
GGACTCACTGCAGTGCATCCCCACTGGTGCCAGTGCACTCTCTGGACTCACTGCATTGCATCCCCAGTGGTGCCAGAGCACTCTCTGGACTCACTGCACTGCATCCCCAGTGGTGCCAGTGCACTCTATGGACTCACTGCACTGCATCCCCAGTGGTGCCTTTGCAGTCTCTGGACTCACTACAGTTCATCCCCAGTTGAGCCAGTGCACTCTCTGGACTGACTGCACTCCATCCACACTGGTGCCAGTGCACTCTCTGGACTCACTGCACTCCATCCCAACTGGTGCCAGTCCACTCTCTGGACTCACTGCACTGCATCCCCAGTGGTGCCAGTGCACTCTCTGCACTCATGCACTGCATACCCAGTGGTGCCAGTGCACTCTTTGGACTCACTGCACTGCATGAAGAGTGGTGCCAGTGCACTCTCTGGACTCACTGCACTGCATCCCCAGTGGTGCCAGTGTAGTCTCTGGACTCACTGTAGTGCATCCCCAGTGGTGCCAGTGCAATCTCAGGACTCACTGTACTGCATCCACACTGGTGCCAGTGCACTCTCTGGACTCACTGCAGTGCATCCCCAGTGGTGCCAGTGCACTCTCTGGAGTCACTGCAGTGTATCCCCAGTGGTGCCAGTGCACTCTCTGGACTCACTGAACTGCATCCCCAGTGGTGCCAGAGCACTCTCTGGACTGACTGCAGTACATTCCCAGTGCTGCCAGTGCACTCTCTGGACTCACTGCACTGCATCGCCAGTGGTGCCTGTGCACTCTCTGGACTCACTGCACTGCATCCCCAGTGGTGCCAGTGCACTCTCTGGAGTCACTACACTGCATCAACAGTGGTGCCTCTGCACTCTCTGGAGTCACTGTACTGCATCCCCAGTGGTGCCAGTGCACTCTCTGGACTCACTGTAGTGCATCCCCAGTGGTGCCAGTGCACTCTCTGGACTCACTGCACTGCATCCCCAGTGGTGCCAGTGCACTCTCTGGACTCACTGCACTGCATCCCCAGTGGTGCCAGTGCACTCTCTGGACCCACTGCAGTGCATCCCCACTGGTGCCAGTGCACTCTCTGGACTCACTGCACTGCATCCCCAGTGGTGCCAGTGCACTCTCTGGACTCACTGCACTGCATCCCCAGTGGTGCCACTGCACTCTCTGGACTCACTGCACTGCATCACCAGTGGTGCCAGGGCACTCTCCGGACTCACTGCAGTGCATCCCCAGTGGAGCCAGTGCACTCTCTGGACTCACTGCAGTGCATCCCCAGTGCTGCCAGTGCACTCTCTGGACTCACTGCAGTGCATCCCCAGTGGTGCCAGTGCACTCTCTGGACTCACTGCACTGCATCCCCAGTGGTGCCAGTGCACTCTCCGGAATCACTGCACTGCATCCCCAGTGGTGTCAGTGCACTCTCTGGACTCACTGCAGTGCATCCCCAGTGGTGCCCGTGCACTCTCTGGACTCACTGCAGTGCATCTCCAGTGGTGCCAGTGCACTCTCTGGACTCACTGCATTGCATCCCCAGTGGTGCCAGTGCACTCTCTGCACTCACTGCACTGCATCCCCAGTGGTGCCAGTGCACTCTCTGGAGTCACTGCACTGCATCCCCAGTGGTGCCTGTGCAGTCTCTGGACTCACTTCAGTTCATCCCCAGTGGAGCCAGTGCACTCTCTGGACTCACTGCACTGCATCACCAGTGGTGCCAGTGCACTCTCTGGACTCACTGCACTCCATCCCCACTGGTGCCAGTCCACTCTCTGGACTCACTGCACTACATCCCCAGTGGTGCCAGTGGACTCTCTGCACTCATGCACTGCATACCCAGTGGTGCCAGTGCACTCTGTGGACTCACTGCACTGCATGAACAGTGGTGCCAGTGCACTCTCTGGACTCACTGCACTGCATCCCCAGTGGTGCCAGTGTAGTCTCTGGACTCACTGTAGTGCATCCCCAGTGGTGCCAGTGCAATCTCAGGACTCACTGCAGTGTAGCTCCAGTTGGTTCCAGTGCAGTCTCTGGACTCACTGCACTGCATCCCCAGTGGTGCCAGTGCACTCTCTGGACTCACTGCAGTGCATCCCCAGTGGTGCCTGTGCACTCTCTGGAGTCACTGCAGTGTATCCCCAGTGGTGCCAGTGCACTCTCTGGACTCACTGCACTGCATCCCCAGTGGTGCCAGAGCACTCTCTGGACTCACTGCAGTGCATTCCCAGTGCTGCCAGTGCACTCTCTGGACTCACTGCACTGCATCACCAGTGGTGCCAGTGCACTCTCTGGACTCAGTGCACTGAATCCCCAGTGGTGCCAGTGCACTCTCTGGACTCACCGCAGTGCAGCCCAAGTGGTGCCAGTGCACTCTCTTGACTCACTGCAGTGCAGCCCCTTAGGTGCCAGTGCACTCTCTGAACTCACTGCAGTGCATTCCCAGTGGTGCCAGCGCACTCTCTGGACGCCTTGCAGTGAATCCCCAGTGGTGCCAGTGCACTCTCTGGACTCACTGCACTAAATCCCCAGTGGTGCCAGTTCACTCTCTGGACTCACTGAACTGAATCCCCAGTGCTGCCAGTGGACTATCTGGACCTACTGCACTGAATTCCCAGTGGTGCCTGTGAAGTCTCTGGACTCACTGCAGTGCATCCCCATTTGTGCCAGAGAACTCTCTGGACTCACTGCAGTGCATCCCCAGTGGTGCCAGTGCAATCTCAGGACTCACAGCAGTGCAGCTCCATTTGGTGCCAGTGCACTCTCTGGACTCACTGCACTGCATCCCCAGTGGAGCCAGTGCACTCTCTGGACTCACTGCACTCCATCCCCAGTGGTGCCAGTACACTCTCTGGACTCACTGCAGTGCATCCCCAGTGGTGCCAGTGCACTCTCTGGTCTCACTGCACTGCATCCCCATTGCTGACAGTGCACTCTCTGGACTCACTGCAGTGTATCCCCAGTGGTGCCCGTGCACTCTCTGGACTCACTGCACTGCATCCCCAGTGGTGCCACTGCACTCTCTGGACTCACTGCAGTGCATCCCCAGTGGTGCCAGTGCACTCTCTGGACTCACTGCACTGCATCCCCAGTGGTGCCAGTGCACGCTCTGGACCCACTGCAGTGCATCCCCACTGGTGCCAGTGCACTCTCTGGACTCACTGCAGTGCATCCCCAGTGGTGCCAGTGCACTCTCTGTAGTCACTGCGCTGCGTCCCCAGTGGTGACAGTTCACTCTCTGGACTTGCCGGGGTGCATCCCCAGTGGTGCCAGTGCACTCTCTGGACTCACTGCACTGCATCCCCAGTGGTGCCAGTGCACTCTCTGGACTCACTGCACTGCATCCCCAGTGGTGCCTGTGAAGTGTCTGGACTCACTGCAGTGCAACCCCAGTGGTGCCAGACTAGTCTGTGGACTCCCTGCACTGTAACCCCTGTGGTGCCAGTGCAATCTCGGGACTCACAGCAGTGCATCTCCAGTTGGTGCCAGTGCACTCTCTGGACTCACTGAAGTGCATCCCCAGTGGTGCCAGTGCACTCTCTGGACTCACTGCATTGCATCACCTGTGGTGCCATTGCACTCTCAGGACTCACTGCACTGCATCCCCAGTGGTGCCAGTGCACTCTCTGGACTCACTGCACTGCATCCCCATTGGAGCCAGTGCACTCTCTGGACTCACTGCACTGCATCCCCAGTGGTGCCAGTGCAATCTCTGGTCTCACTGCAGTGCATCCCTACTGGTGCCAGTGCACTCTTTGGACTCACTGCAGTGCATCCCCAGTGCTGAGAGTGCACTCTCTGGACTCAGTGCACTGCATCCCCAGTGGTGCCAGTGCACTCTCTGGACTCACTGCACTGCATCACCAGTGGTGACAGTTCACTTTCTGGACTCACTGCACTGCATCCCCAGTGGTGCCAGTGCACTCTCTGGACTCACTGCACTGCATCCCCAGTGGTGACAGTGTAGTCCCTGGACTCACTGCAGTGCATCCCCAGGGGAGCCAGTGCACTCTCAGGACTCACTGAACTGCATCCCCAGTGGTGCCAGTGCACTCTCTGGACTCACTGCAGTGTATCCCCATTGGGCCGGTGCACTCTCTGGAATCACTAAACTGCATCCCCAGTGGTGCCAGAGAACTCTCTGGACTCACTGCAGTGCATCCCCAGTGGTGCCAGTGCACTCTCTGGACTCACTGCAGTTTATCCCCAGTGGTGCAAGGGCACTCTCTGGACTCACTGCACTGCATCCCCAGTGGTGCCAGTGCACTCTCTGGACTCACTGCACTGCATCCCCAGTGGTGCCAGTGCACTCTCTGGACTCACTGCACTGCATCCCCAGTGGTGCCACTGCACTCTCTGGACTCACTAAAGTGCATCCCCAGTGGTGCCAGTGCACTCTCTGGAATCACTGCACTGCATCCCCTGTGGTGCCAGTGCAGTCTCTGGACTCACTGCAGTGCATCCCCAGTGGTGCCAGTGCACTCTCTGGACTCACTGCACTGCATCCCCAGTGGTGCCAGTGCACTCTCTGGACTCACTGCACTGCATCCCCATTAGTGCCAGTGCATTCTCTGGACTCACTGCAGTGCATCCCCAATGGTGCCAGTGCACTCTCTGGACTCACTGCACTGCATCCGTTTTGGTGCAACTGCACTCTCTGGACTCACTGCACTGCATCCCCAGTGGTGCCAGTGCACTCTCCAGACACACGGCAGTGCAATCACAGTTGTGCCATTGCACTCTCTGGACTCACTGCATTGCAACCCAAGTGGTGCCAGTGCACTCTCTGTAGTTACTGCGCTGCGTCCCCAGTGGTGACAGTTCACTCTCTGGACTCACTGTGCTGCAACCCTAGTGGTGCCAGTGCACTCTCTGGACTCACGGCAGTGTATCCCCTGTGGTGCCAGTGCACTCTGTGGACTCACTGCAGTGCAGCCCGTGAGGTGCCAGTGCACTCTCTGTACTCACTGCAGTGCATCCCCAGTGGTGCCAGTGCACTCTCTGGACTCACTGCAGTGAATCCCCGGTGGTGCCAGTGCACTCTCTGGACTCACTGCACTGCATCCCCAGTGGTGCCAGTGCACTCTCTGGACTCACTGCATTGCATCCCCTGTGGTGCCAGTGCACTCTCTGGACTCACTGCACTGCATCCCCAGTGGTGCCAGTGCAATCTCTGGACTCACTGCACTGCATCCCCAGTGGTGCCAGTGAACTCTCTGGACTCACTGCAGTGCATCACCAGTGGTGCCAGTGCACTTTGTGGACTCACCGCACTGCATCCCCAGTGGTGCCAGTGCAATCTCTGGACCCACTGCAGTGCATCCCCAGTGGTGCCAGTGCACTCTCTGGACCCACTGCAGTGCATCCCCACTGGTGCCAGTGCACTCTCTGGACTCACTGCAGTGCATCCCCAGTGGTGCCAGTGCACTCTCTGTAGTCACTGCGCTGCACCCCAGTGGTGCCAGTGCACTCTCTGGACTCACTGTGCTGCATCCCCAGTGGTGCCAGTGCACTCTCGGGACTCACTGCAGTGTAACCCCTGTGGTGCCAGTGCACTCTGTGCTCTCAGTGCAATGCATCCCCAGTGGTGCCAGTGCACTCTCTGGACTCACCGCAGTGCAGCCCAAGTGGTGCCAGTGCACTCTCTGGACTCACTGCAGTGCAGCCCCTTAGGTGCCAGTGCACTCTCTGTACTCACTGCAGTGCATTCCCAGTGGTGCCAGTGCACTCTCTGGATGCCTTGCAGTGAATCCCCTTAGGTGCCAGTGCACTCTCTGGACTCACTGCACTAAATCCCCAGTGGTGCCAGTTCACTCTCTGGACTCACTGTACTGAATCCCCAGTGGTGCCAGTGCACTCTCTGGACTCACTGTACTGGATCCCCAGTGGTGCCTGTGAAGTCTCTGGACTCACTGCAGTTCATCCCCAGTGGTGCCAGAGAACTCTCTGGACTCACTGCACTGCATCCCCAGTGGTGCTAGTGCACTCTCTGGACTCACTGCACTGCATCCCCAGTGGTGCCAGTACACTCTCTGGACTCACTGCAGTGCATCCCCTGTGGTGCCATTGCACTCTCAGGACTCACTGCACTGCATCCCCAGTGGTGCCAGTGCACTCTCTGGTCTCACTGCACTGCATCCCCATTGCTGACAGTGCCCTCTCTGGACTCACTGCACTGCATTCCCAGTGGTGCCAGTGCACTCTCTGGACTCACTGCAGTGCATCCCCAGTGGTGCCAGGGCACTCTCTGGACTCACTGCAGTGCATCCCCAGTGGTGCCAGTGCACTCACTGGAAACACCGGGGTGCATCCCCAGTGGTGCCAGTGCCCTCTCTGGACTCACTGCACTGCATTCCCAGTGGTGCCAGTGCACTCTCTGGACTCACTGCAGTGCATCCCCAGTGGTGCCAGTGCACTCTCTGGACTCACTGCAGTGCATCCCCAGTGGTGCCAGTGCACTCACTGGAAACACCGGGGTGCATCCCCAGTGGTGCCAGTGCCCTCTCTGGACTCACTGCACTGCATTCCCAGTGGTGCCAGTGCACTCTCTGGACTCACTGCAGTGCATCCCCAGTGGTGCCAGTGCACTCTCTGGACTCACTGCAGTGCATCCCCAGTGGTGCCAGGGCACTCTCTGCAGACAATGCAGTGCATCCCCAAAGGTGACAGTGCACTCTCTGGAGTCACTGTACTGCTCGAGCCGCGGCAGCCGCTCCAGCCGCGTTAGCCCCTCCAGCCTCGGCAGCCGGTCCAGCCGCGGCAGCCGCTCCATCCGCGGCATACCCGGCAGCCGCTCCAGCCGCTCCAGCCGCGGCAGCCGCTCCAACCGCGAAGGCGCTCCAGCCGCGGCATCCGCGGCAGCCGCTCCAGCCGCGGCAGCAACTCCAACCGCGGCAGCCGCTCCAGCCGTGGCAGCCGCTCCACTCGGTAGCGGCTTTCGCGGCTGCCGCGGCTGGAGCGGCTGCGGCGGCTGGAGCGTCTAGAGCGTCTGCCGCGGCTGGAGGGGCTACCGCGGCTGGAGCAGCTGAGGCGGCTGTAGCGGATGCCGCGGCTGGAGCAGTGCAGTGAGTCCAGAGAGTCAACTGGCACCACTGAGGATGCAGTACAGTGAGTCCAGAGAGTGCACTGGCACCAGAGGGAATGCACTGCAGTTACTCCAGAGAGTGCACTGGAACCACTGGGGATGCAGTTCAGTGAGTCCAGAGAGTGCACTGGCACCACCGGGGATTCAGATACATTCTCACTGCAGTGAGATCCCCAGTAGTGCCAGTGCACTCTCTGGACTCACTGCACTGCATCCCCATTGCTGACAGTGCCCTCTCTGGACTCAGTGCACTGCATCCCCAGTGGTGCCAGTTCACTCTCTGGACTCACTGCAGTGCATCCCCAGAAGTGCCAGTGGCTCTCTGGACTCATTGCACTGCATCACCAGTGGTGCCAGTGCACTCTCTGGACTCACTGCACTGCATCCCCAATGGTGCCACTGCACTCTCTGGACTCACTGCACTGCATCCCCAGTGGTGCCAGTGCACTCTCTGGACTCACTGCAGTGCATCCCAATGGTGCCAGTGCACTCTCTGGACTCACTGCACTGCATCCCCAGTGGTGCCAGTGCACTCTCTGGACTCACTGAAGTGCATCCCCAGTGGAGCCAGTGCTCTCTGTGGACACACTGCACTGCATCCCCAAGGTGCCAGTGCACTCTCTGGACTCACTGCAGTGCATCCCCAGTGGAGCCAGTGCACTCTCTGGACTCACTGCACTGCATCCCCAAGGTGCCAGTGCACTCTCTGGACTCACTGCACTGCATCCCCAGTGGTGACAGTGCACTCTCTGGACTCACTGCAGTGCATCCCCAGTGGTGACAGTGCACTCTCTGGAATCACTGCACTGCATCCCCAGTGGTGCCAGTGCACTCTCTGAAAACACCGGGGTGCAACCGCAGCGGTGCCAGTTCACTCTCTGCACTCACTGCACTGCATCCCCAGTGGTGCCAGTGCAATCTCTGGACTCACTGCAGTGTATCCCCTGTGGTGCCAGTGCACTCTGTGGACTCAGTGCACTGCATCCCAGTGGTGCCAGTGCACTCTCTGGACTCACTGCACTGCATCCCCAGTGTTGCCAGTCCACTCTCTGGACTCAGTGCACTGCATCCCAGTGGTGCCAGTGCACTCTCTGGACTCACTGCAGTGCATCCCCAGTGGCGCCAGTGCACTCTCTGGACTCACTGCACTGCATCCCCAGTGGTGACAGTGCACTCTCTGGACTCACTGCACTGCATCCCCAAGGTGCCAGTGCACTCTCTGGACTCACTGCACTGCATCCCCAGTGGTGCCAGTGCACTCTCTGTACTCACTGCAGTGCAACCCCAATGGTGCCAGTGCATTCTCTTTACTCACTGCAGTGCATCCCCACTGGTGCCAGTGCACTCTCTGGACTCACTGCAGTGCATCCCCAGTGGTGCCAGGGCACTCCCTGCAGACAATGCAGTGCATCCCCAAAGGTGACAGTGCACTCTCTGGACTCACTGTACTGCTCGAGCCGCGGCAACCGCTCCAGCCGCAGTAGCCATTCCAGCCTCGGCAGCCGCTCCAGCCGCTCCAGCCGCGGCAGCCGCGGCAGCCGGTCCAGCCGCGGCAGCCGCTCCATCCGCGGCATACGCGGCAGACGCTCCAGCCGCTCCAGCCGCGGCAGCCGCTCCAACCGCGGCAGGCGCTCCAGCCGCGGCAGCCGCTCCAGCCGCGGCAGCCGCTCCAGCCGCTACCGAGGGCAGCCGCTCCAGCCGTGGCAGCCGCTCCACTCGGTAGCGGCTTTAGCGGCTGCCGCGGCTGGAGCGCCTGTCGCGGCTGCCGAGGCTGGAGCGGCTGCCGCGGCTGGAGCGGCTGCGGCGGCTGGAGCGTCTAGAGCGTCTGCCGCGGCTGGAGGGGCTACCGCGGCTGGTGCGGCTGAGGCGGCTGGAGCGGATGCCGCGGCTGGAGCAGTGCAGTGAGTCCAGAGAGTCAACTGGCACCACTGGGGATGTAGTACAGTGAGTCCAGAGAGTGCACTGGCACCACAGGGGATGCACTGCAGTTACTCCAGCGAGTGCACTGGAACCACTGGGGATGCAGTTCAGTGAGTCCAGAGAGTGCACTGGCACCACCGGGGATTCAGATACATTCTCACAGCAGTGCATCCCCAGTGGTGCCAGTGCACTCTCTGTAGTCACTGTGCTGCATCCCCAGTGGTGACAGTGCACACTCTGGACTCACTGCAGTGTATCTCCTGTGGTGCCAGTGCACTCTGTGGACTCACTGCAGTGCATCCCCCGTGGTGCCAGTGCACTTTCTGGACTCACTGCAGTGCAACCCCAGTGGTGCCAGTGCAGTCTCTTTACTCCCTGCAGTGCATCCCTAGTGGTGCCAGTGCACTCTCTGGACTCACTGCAGTGCATCCCCAGTGGTTCCAGTGCACTCACTGGACTCACTGCAGTGCATCCCCTGTGGTGCCAGTGCACTCTCTGGACTCACTCACTGCATCCCCAGTGGTGCCAGTTGACTCTCTGGGCTCACTGCACTGCTCCAGCCGCGGCATCCGCTCCAGCCGCCTCAGCCGCTCCAGCCGCGGTAGCCCCTCCAGCCGCGGCAGACGCTCTAGACGCTTCAGCCGCCGCAGACGCTCCACCAGCGGCAGCCGCTCCAGCCTCGGCAGCCGCGGCAGCCGCTCCAGCCGCTGCAGCCGCTAAAGCCGCTACCGAGGGGAGCGGCTGCCACGGCTGGAGCGGCTGCCGCGGTTGGAGCGGCTGCCGCGGCTGGAGCGACTGGAACGGCTGCCACGGCTGGAGCGCCTGCAGCGGATGGAGCGGCTGCTGCGGCTGGACCGGCTGCCGCGGCTGCCGCGGCTGGAGCGGCTGCCGAGGCTGGAGGGGCTACCGCGGCTGGAGCGGCTGCCGCGGCTCGAGCAGTACAGTGAGTCCAGAGAGTGCACTGTCACCTTTGGGGATGCACTGCATTGTCTGCAGAGAGTGCCCTGGCACCACTGGGGATGCACTGCAGTGAGTCCAGAGAGTGCACTGGCACCACTGGTGATGCAGTGCAGTGAGTCCAGAGAGTGCACTGGCACCACTTGGGATGCACTGCAGTGAGTCCAGAGAGTGCACTGGCACCACTGGGGATGCACTGCGGTCAGTAAAGAGAATGCACTGGCACCATTGGGGTTGCACTGCAGTGAGTCCAGAGTTTTCACAGGCACCACTGGGGATGCAGTGCAGTGAGTCCACAGAGTGCACTGGCACCTTGGGGATGCAGTGCAGTGAGTCCAGAGAGTGCACTGGCACAACTGGGGATGCACGGTAGTGAGTCCAGAGAGTGCACTGGCACAACTAGCTATGCACCCCGGTGAGTCCAGAGAGAGCACTGGAACCACTGGGGATGCAGTGCACTGAATCCAGAGAGTGCACTGGCACCAGTGGTGATGCAGTGCAGTGAGTCCAGAGAGTGCACTGGCACCACTGGGGATGCAGTGCAGTGAATCCTGAGAGTGCACTGGCACCACTGGGGATGTAGTGCAGCGAGTCCAGAGAGTGCACTGGCACCACTGGGGGTGCAGTGCAGTGAGTCCAGAGAGTGCACTGGCACCACTGGGGATGCAGTGCAGTGAGTCCAGACAGTGCACTGGCACCACTGGGGATGGAATGCAGTGAGTCCAGAGAGTGTACTGGCACCACTGGGGATGCAGTGCAGTGAGTCCACAGAGTGCACTTGCACCTCTGGGGATGCAGTGAAGTGAATCCAGAGAGTGCACTTGCACCACTGGGGATGCAGTGCAGTGAGTCCAGAGAGTGCACTTGCACCACTGGGGATGCAGTGCAGTGAGTCCAGAGAGATCACTGGCACCACTGGGGATGCAGTGCAGTGAGTCCAGAGAGTGCACTGGCACCACTGGGGATACAGTGCAGTAAGTCCAGAGAGTGCACTGGCACGACTGGGGATGCAGTGCAGTGAGTCCAGAGAGTGCACTGGCACCACTGGGGATGCAGTGCAGTGAGTCCAGAGAGTTAACTGGCACCACTGGGGATGCAGTGCAGTGAGTCCAGATAGTGCACTGGCTCCACTGGGGATGCACTTCAGTGAGTCCAGAGAGTTCACTGGCACCACTGGGGATGCAGTGCAGTGAGTCCAGAGCGTGCACTGGCACAACTGGGGATGCACCCCGGTGAGTCCAAAGAGAGCACTGGCACCACTGTGGATGCAGTCCAGTGCGTCCAGAGAGTGCGCTGGCACCACTGGGGATGCAGTGCAGTGAGTCCAGAGAGTGCACTGGCACCACTGGGAATGCAGTGCAGTGAGCTCAGAGAGTGCACTGGCACCACTGGGGATGCAGTGCGGTGAGTCCAGAGAGTGCACTGGCACCACTGGGGATGCAGTGCGGTGAGTCCAGAGAGTGCACTGGCACCACTGGGGATGCACCCCGGTGAGTCCAGAGAGTGCAATGGCACCACTGGGGATGCACCCCGGCAAGTCCAGAGAGTGCACTGGCACCACTGGGCATGCACTGCAGTGAGTCCAGAGAGTGCACTGGCACCATTGGTGATGCACTGCAGTGAGTCCAGAGAGTGCACTGGCACCACTGGGGATGCAGTGCAGTGAGTCCAGAGAGTGCACTGGCACCACTGGGGATGCAGTGCAGTGAGTCCAGAGAGTGCACTGGCACCACTGGGGATGCAGTGCAGTGAGTCCAGAGAGTGCACTGGCACCACTGGGGATGCAGTGCAGTGAGTCCAGAGAGTGAACTGGCACCACTGGGGATGCACCCCGGAAGTCCAGAGAGTGAACTGGCACCACTGGGGATGCAGTGCAGTGAGTCCAGAGACTGCACTGGCACCACTGGGGATGCAGTGCAGTGAGTCCAGAGAGTGCACTGGCACCACTGCGGATGCACTGCAGTGAGTCCAGAGAGTGCACTGGCACCACTGGGGATGCAGTGCAGTGAGTCCAGAGAGTGCACTGGCACCACAGATGATGCAGTGCAGTGAGTCCAGAGTGTGCACTGGCACCACAGGGGATGCACCCCGGCGAGTCCCGAGAGTGCACTGGCACCACTGGGGATGCAGTGCAGTGAGTCCAGAGAGTGCACTGGCACCACTGGGGATGCAATGCAGTGAGTCCAGAGAGTGCACTGGCACCACTGTGGGTTCAGTGCAATGAGTCCAGAGAGTGCACTGGCACCACTGGGGATGCAGTGCAGTGAGTCCAGAGAGTGCACTGTCACCACTGGGGATGCACTGCAGTGAGTCCAGAGAGTGCACTGGCACCACTGGGGATGCAGTGCAGTGAGTCCAGAGAGTGCACTGGCTCCACTGGGGATGCACTTCAGTGAGTCCAGAGAGTTCACTGGCACCACTGGGGATGCAGTGCAGTGAGTCCAGAGCGTGCACTGGCACAACTGGGGATGCACCCCGGTGAGTCCAAAGAGAGCACTGGCACCACTGTGGATGCAGTCCAGTGCGTCCAGAGAGTGCGCTGGCACCACTGGGGATGCAGTGCAGCGAGTCCAGAGAGTGCACTGGCACCACTGGGGATGCAGTGCAGTGAGCTCAGAGAGTGCACTGGCACCACTGGGGATGCAGTGCGGTGAGTCCAGAGAGTGCACTGGCACCACTGGGGATGCAGTGCAGTGAGTCCAGAGAGTGCACTGGCACCACTGGGGATGCACCCCGGTGAGTCCAGAGAGTGCAATGGCACCACTGGGGATGCACCCCGGCAAGTCCAGAGAGTGCACTGGCACCACTGGGCATGCACTGCAGTGAGTCCAGAGAGTGCACTGGCACCATTGGTGATGCACTGCAGTGAGTCCAGAGAGTGCACTGGCACCACTGGGGATGCAGTGCAGTGAGTCCAGAGAGTGCACTGGCACCACTGGGGATGCAGTGCAGTGAGTCCAGAGAGTGCACTGGCACCACTGGGGATGCAGTGCAGTGAGTCCAGAGAGTGCACTGGCACCACTGGGGATGCAGTGCAGTGAGTCCAGAGAGTGAACTGGCACCACTGGGGATGCACCCCGGAAGTCCAGAGAGTGAACTGGCACCACTGGGGATGCAGTGCAGTGAGTCCAGAGACTGCACTGGCACCACTGGGGATGCAGTGCAGTGAGTCCAGAGAGTGCACTGGCACCACTGGGGATGCACTGCAGTGAGTCCAGAGAGTGCACTGGCACCACTGGCGATGCAGTGCAGTGAGTCCAGAGAGTGCACTGGCACCACAGATGATGCAGTGCAGTGAGTCCAGAGTGTGCACTGGCACCACAGGGGATGCACCCCGGCGAGTCCCGAGAGTGCACTGGCACCACTGGGGATGCAGTGCAGTGAGTCCAGAGAGTGCACTGGCACCACTGGGGATGCAATGCAGTGAGTCCAGAGAGTGCACTGGCACCACTGGGGATGCAGTGCAATGAGTCCAGAGAGTGCACTGGCACCACTGGGGATGCAGTGCAGTGAGTCCAGAGAGTGCACTGTCACCACTGGGGATGCAGTGCAGTGAGTCCAGAGAGTGCGCTGGCACCACTGGGGATGCACCCCGGTGAGTCCAGAGAGTGCACTGGCACCACTTGGGATGCACTGCAGTGAGTCCAGAGAGTGCACTGGCACCACTGGTGATGCAGTGCAGTGAGTCCAGAGAGTGCACTGGCACCACTGGGGATGCAGTGCAGTGAGTCCAGAGAGTGCACTGGCACCACTAGGTATGCACTGCAGTGAGATCAGAGATTGCACTGGCACCACTGGGGATGCAGTGCAGTGAGTCCAGAGAGTGCACTGGTACGATTGGGGATGCAGTGCAGTGAGTCCAGAGAGTGCACTGGAACCACTGGGGATGCAGTGCAGTGAGTCCAGAAGGTCCACTGGCACCACTGGGGATGCAGTGCAGTGAGTCCAGAGAGTGCACTGGCACCACTGGGGATGCAGTGCAGTGAGTCCAGAGAGTGCACTGGCACTAATGGGGATGCAGTGCCGTGAGTCCAGAGAGTGCACTGGCACCACTGGGGATGCACCCCGGTGAGTCCAGAGAGTACACTGGCACCACTAGGGATGCACTTCAGTGAGTCCAGAGAGTGCACTGGCACCACCGGGGATGCAGTGCCGTGAATCCAAAGAGTGCACTGGCACCACTGGGGATGCAGTGCAGTGAGTCCAGAGAGTGCACTGGCACCACTGGGAATTCAGTGCAGTAGGTCCAGATAGTCCACTGGCAGCACTGGGGATGCAGTGCAGTGAGTCCAGAGAGTGCACTGGCAGCACTGGGGATGCAGTGCAGTGAGTCCAGAGAGTGCCCTGGCACCACTGGGGATGCAGTGCAGTGAGTCCAGAGAGTGCACTGACACCACTGGGAATGCAGTGCCGTTGGTCCAGAGAGTGCACTGGCACCACTGGGGATGCAGTGCCGTGAGTCCAGATGTTAGCGTAGCAACCACATAACCACCAATTGATTATATGAAGGTGCTTTATTCAGCGCTGGAAGCCGGGGCAGCTGCTGTACATCTTTTCCCAGAATTCCTTTGATCTTTTTCATTTTGAGCTTATGATACAAACCCAAAAGCTGCCAGAGCAGCAGCACACTTTCCCAGAAGCTGCCGGAGCAGCAGCGTGCTCTCCCAAAAGCTGCCGGAGCAGCAGCACGCTTTCCCAAAAGCTGCCGGAGCAGCAGCACACTCTCCCAAAAGCTGCCGGAGCAGCAGCGTGCTCTCCCAGAAGCTGCCGGAGCAGCAGCACGCTTTCCCAAAAAGCTGCCGGAGCAGCAGCGTGCTCTCCCAAAAGCTGCCGGAGCAGCAGCACGCTTTCCCAGAAGCTGCCGGAGCAGCAGCGTGCTTACTACATACCAATAATACCAAGTGCTGACCCTTCAGCACAAACCAATACAATTACCAATACCAAACCACCAATGCCGAACCTGCAGAGCCTTCGCTCTGTCTAACGGACGGCGCCTAGGCTTACCCCGGGAGCTCCCTGCCCAACCGAGCGTGGCTTTCGCCGCGTCTGACCGGCAGGCTTTCGCAACCAAATCGGTACCGAATACCCAAAGTTGAAAGCACCTTTGCTTACCACTCCAGTGGTACGTCGTGAGCAGCGGAGGTCGGTCGTGGTCGACTGCTCCCCGAGAATCCCTCGGTGCCGGCTGGAGCGAAACCGAGACACGAGCCGCCTCAGCAGTGCCCACGCTGTCCCACCTGGGTCGCCAAAATGTTAGCGTAGCAACCACATAACCACCAAGTGATTATATGAAGGTGCTTTATTCAGCGCTGGAAGCCGGGGCAGGTGCCCAAATCTGGCTTCAAGTCCCGTTACTTCCCAGCCGTTATTTATACATACAATATTGCGTCAGGTATACATATTCATTACAGGTTGCAACATCAGCCTCGCTTTTCATTCTAATTAGCTCCCCTCCCCTTTGCACATGCGTGGCGCACTCTGGTGGTCGTCCAGGTGGTCGTCCAGATGAAGTAAGGAGTCTTCCTCTCCGCTAAACTTTTCACCTTTCTTACTCGACGCATGCTCCCTCCGCTTCTTGGTTCTGCTTCAACTCATTTCATCATTTCCAGGCCCTTATCCAAGGTCAGGTTGTACCTGTTCCCTCCCAGGGTTCCCCTTCAATGATTCTTTTGATTGTTCAATGTACTCCCTAAGTTTCCAGTATACATAGATTAATTGATAATGTAAGTACATTTGGCAATGCTTAATTATACTGTAGGTCCCATTACCTAAGAGACATTAGTAAAACATCCATTCGATTCTCCCCAACACTAACATTTCCCCCCTTTGAAAATACTTCACTCATACCAAGAGCAAGTATTTTCATTACTGTTAGGTTGAATCAGGTTAGTAGAGGTTAGTGAGTATAACTTGATATAGAGATTAGTAAGTATAATCTTAACGCATCTTCGTTAGTCTACTATCTTATTGATTCCTCTATGCCTGCTTGTTAACGCTAGTACTATAGGATGGGGGTGGAGTAAGTGGGATAGGGTGTTCTGGGTGATTCCCAGTAACCTACTAACGTCCTTGACCACGTTGGCAATGAAATGTGGTCCCCTGTCTGAAGAAATACCCAACGGTACACCAAATCTAGGGATTATTTCCCGTAGTAACCATTTTACCGTTTCCTTTGCTTAGTTGGTGTGACAGGGAAGGGCCTCTGGCCATCCTGAAAAAGTATCAACCCCTACCAATCGGTATTTATAACCTCTTGCTTTAGGCAGTTCCACGAAGTCTATTTGCCAGTAATCTCCAGGCTCTATTCCAGCTCTAGTTCTTCCCATCTCAGCATGTTTCCTTGCTACCGGATTATTCTTTAAGCAAAGCTCACATTTTGACATTACTGACTTTGCCATTGTTAACATGTGTACCGAGATGACACCTCGTTTCAAATAGGTCACCATTGCTTCTGCACCCCAGTGACATTCATTATGTTTTATTTGTAAGAGTTCTCGCATTATTATAGGAGGTACTATGAGTTGTCCTGTCGTAGTCACATACCACCCGTCAGGATTCTTCTGGGCCTTCATCAAATTTGCAAGTCTCTCATCTTCCGCTGAATACTTTGGGTCTTTAGGTAATTTAAAACAAGAGAGGCCTACCTTCGATGGAATTAGAGCCATTACTTTCCATACTTCACGTGCAACCTTCCGGGCCGTCAAATCCGCCAGTCTGTTACCTTCTGCAATCTCTGACACCCCTCCTTGATGAGCTTTACAATGCATTATGGCCACCTGTTGGGGTTTCTGTACAGCTGTTATTAATTTCAATATTTCTTCCTGGTATTTTATATTAGTCCCTTGTGAGGATAGCATTCCCCTTTCTTTCCATAATGCCCCATGTACGTGGACTACCCCGAATGCATATTTTGAATCTGTCCAAATATTCACGTTCTTACCCTCGCTTAGTTCCAGGGCTCGTGTCAGGGCGACTATTTCTGCTCGTTGGGCTGAAGTCCCCGGAGGTAGGGAATTTGCCTCAATCACTACCTTTGATGTAGTTGCCGCGTATCCTGCATAACGAGTCCCATTTTCCACAAAGCTGCTTCCATCCGTGAAAAGTTCCCAATCCGGTCTCCCCCGAGGCTGATCCTTTAAGTCTGTTCTGCTGGCATAGGTATGTTCGATGATCTCCACGCAATCATGACTGAGGTCTCCTTCCTCCGTAGTTGTTCCTAGAAACACTGCTGGGTTCAATAAGTTAGTAGTTCTTAAGATTACATCATCTTGCTCAGTTAGTATAGCTTGATATTTCATCATTCGGCTGGGCCATAGCCAATGGCCCCCCTTTTGCTCCAATACCGTAGTCACCATCTGTGGCACGAACACTCAATTTGCTTCCCTAATGTGAGCTTCCTGGCTTCCTGTATTAAAAGGACTGTGGCTGCCACGGCCCTTAAACACGAGGGCCATCCAGCGCTTACTGCATCCAATTGTTTAGAAAAATACCCCACAGGTCTTTTCCAGCTCCCAAGTCGCTGGGTCAGTACTCCTAATGCCAATCGTTGTCTCTCATGCACAAACAGCTGGAAGTCCTTTGATAAGTCCGGGGCATGGCATTCTGTACCCCGACTTGTACCCAATCTTGATATCTCTTCAGCCTCCTTATTCCATCCCCTGTGTTATAATCCCATTGGGGATCCTCGGTGGGGAAGTTTTGATCTAGATTTCCAAGCACTAATCCATTTCGTATATCTTCTCGGGCTCTCTCTCTGGCTGCCCGCAATACCACGTCTTTTTCTGTCGAGTCCATCAAAGTATCCAGGATCACCTGGAGATCATCCCAATCGGGATTTTGGGTTTTAATTATCATTTTCATTACCCTAGCTACTTTATCTGGGTTTTCCCTGTAGGTGCCGGCTGCTTGTTTCCATATCATTAAATCCCCAGCTGAAAAAGGCACCTTAACATATACCGGTCCTTCTGTCCCCACTCCTTGCCTGAGGGGAGCGATTATTTTCCCTCCCTGTTCATTTATAGTTTCTCCTGCCCTTCGCTGTTGCCGGGTCCTATGTGACACAGGGGAGACTAAAGTCGGGGATTCTCCATCACTACTGCTAGCTTCCTTTTCTCTTTTCCCTCCCTGTCCTGGCTCTTCCGGCGGAGCCGACGGCGCAACTTCCAAATCAATATTTCCATTATTCATTTCCCCATAATACTTATTATTCTCTATTGCCTGATGCTGTATACAGTGTCCCTCCTTAGTACATGCACAACAACGTTCCTCAGTTGAAACCTCAAGCACCATTATTCCACAAGCATGCTGCCATTCAGGCTTTCGGCGCAAATAAAAGAATAATTCCACATACGGCAGTTCATCATATTTTCCTTCCCGCTTACAGAATAGCATCAATTGTAAAATTGTATTATATTGCAATGTTCCATTCTCAGGCCAAGTTTCTTGGTCCTCTAGCTTATACTGTGGCCACCAAATATTACAATAATCAATCAGCTTTCCTTTCCGCATTTCTTGACCAAAACCTCCCTCTTTCCAGTGTGCTAGCAAACACCCCAGCGGGGATGTCCGCGGGATAGGTACATCTTTTCCCAGAATTCCTTTGATCTTTTTCATTTTGAGCTTATGATACAAACCCAAAAGCTGCCAGAGCAGCAGCACACTTTCCCAGAAGCTGCCGGAGCAGCAGCGTGCTCTCCCAAAAGCTGCCGGAGCAGCAGCACGCTTTCCCAAAAGCTGCCGGAGCAGCAGCACACTCTCCCAAAAGCTGTCGGAGCAGCAGCGTGCTCTCCCAGAAGCTGCCGGAGCAGCAGCACGCTTTCCCAAAAGCTGCCGGAGCAGCAGCGTGCTCTCCCAAAAGCTGCCGGAGCAGCAGCACACTTTCCCAGAAGCTGCCGGAGCAGCAGCGTGCTTACTACATACCAATAATACCAAGTGCTGACCCTTCAGCACAAACCAATACAATTACCAATACCAAACCACCAATGCCGAACCTGCAGAGCTTTCGCTCTGTCTAACGGACGGCGCCTAGGCTTACCCCGGGAGCTCCCTGCCCAACCGAGCGTGGCTTTCGCCGCGTCTGACCGGCAGGCTTTCGCAACCAAATCGGTACCGAATACCCAAAGTTGAAAGCACCTTTGCTTACCACTCCAGTGGTACGTCGTGAGCAGCGGAGGTCGGTCATGGTCGACTGCTCCCCGAGAATCCCTCGGTGCCGGCTGGAGCGAAACCGAGACACGAGCCGCCTCAGCAGTGCCCACGCTGTCCCACCTGGGTCGCCAAAATGTTAGCGTAGCAACCACATAACCACCAAGTGATTATATGAAGGTGCTTTATTCAGCGCTGGAAGCCGGGGCAGGTGCCCAAATCTGGCTTCAAGTCCCGTTACTTCCCAGCCGTTATTTATACATACAATATTGCGTCAGGTATACATATTCATTACAGGTTGCAACATCAGCCTCGCTTTTCATTCTAATTAGCTCCCCTCCCCTTTGCACATGCGTGGCGCACTCTGGTGGTCGTCCAGGTGGTCGTCCAGATGAAGTAAGGAGTCTTCCTCTCCGCTAAACTTTTCACCTTTCTTACTCGACGCATGCTCCCTCCGCTTCTTGGTTCTGCTTCAACTCATTTCATCATTTCCAGGCCCTTATCCAAGGTCAGGTTGTACCTGTTCCCTCCCAAGGTTCCCCTTCAATGATTCTTTTGATTGTTCAATGTACTCCCTAAGTATCCAGTATACATAGATTAATTGATAATGTAAGTACATTTGGCAATGCTTAATTATACTGTAGGTCCCACTACCTAAGAGACATTAGTAAAACATCCATTCGATTCTCCCCAACACTAACACAGAGACTGCACTGGCACCACTGGGGATGCAGTGCAGTGAGTCCAGAGAGGGCACTGGCACCACTGGCGATGCACTGCAGTGAGTCCAGAGAGTGCACTGGCACCACTGGGGATGCAGAGCAGTGAGTCCAGAGAGTGCACTGGCACCACCTGGGATGCAGTGCAGTGAGTCCAGAGAGTGCACCGTCACCACTGGTGATGCAGTGCAGTGACTCCAGAGAGTGCACTGGCACCACTGGAGTTGCAGTGCAGTGAGTCCAGAGAGTGCACTGGAACCACTGGGGATGCAGCGCAGTGACTCCAGACGGTGCACTAGCACCACTGGGGATGCACTGCAGTGACTCCAGAGAGTTCTCTGGCACCACTGGGGGTGCAGTTAGTGAGTCCAGAGAGTGCACTGGAACCACTGGGGATGCAGTGCAGTGACTCCAGACAGTGCACTAGCACCACTGGGGATGCACTGCAGTGACTCCAGAGAGTTCTCTGGCACCACTGGGGATGCAGTACAGTGAGTCCAGAGAGTGTACTGGCACCACTGGGGATGCACTGCAGTGAGTCCAGAAAATGCACTGGCACCACTGGGGATGCACTGCAGTGAGTCCAGAGAGTGCATTGGCACCGCTGGGGATGCACTGCAGTGACTCCAGAGAGTGCACTGGCACCACTGGGGATGCACTGCAGTGAGTCCAGATATTAGCGTAGCAACCACATAATCACCAAGTGATTATATGAAGGTGCTTTATTCAGCGCTGGAAGCCGGGGCAGGTGCCCAAATCTGGCTTCAAGTCCCGTTACTTCCCAGCCGTTTTTTTATACATACAATATTGCGTCAGGTATACATATTCATTACGGGTTGCAACATCAGCCTCGCTTTTCATTCTAATTAGCTCCCCTCCCCTTTGCACATGCGTGGCGCACTCTGGTGGTCGTCCAGGTGGTCGTCCAGATGAAGTAAGGAGTCTTCCTCTCCGCTAAACTTTTCACCTTTCTTACTCGACGCATGCTCCCTCCGCTTCTTGGTTCTGCTTCAACTCATTTCATCATTTCCAGGCCCTTATCCAAGGTCAGGTTGTACCTGTTCCCTCCCAGGGTTCCTTTTCAATGATTCTTTTGATTGTTCAATGTACTCCCTAAGTATCCAGTATACATAGATTAATTGATAATGTAAGTACATTTGGCAATGCTTAATTATACTGATAGGTCCCATTACCTAAGAGACATTAGTAAAACATCCATTCGATTCTCCCCAACACTAACATTCCCCCCCTTTGAAAATACTTCACTCATACCAAGAGCAAGTATTTTCATTACTGTTAGGTTGAATCAGGTTAGTAGAGGTTAGTGAGTATAACTTGATATAGAGATTAGTAAGTATAATCTTAACGCATCTTCGTTAGTCTACTATCTTATTGATTCCTCTATGCCTGCTTGTTAACGCTAGTACTATAGGATGGGGGTGGAGTAAGTGGGATAGGGTGTTCTGGGTGATTCCCAGTAACCTACTAACGTCCTTGACCACGTTGGCAATGAAATGTGGTCCCCTGTCTGAAGAAATACCCAACGGTACACCAAATCTAGGGATTATTTCCCGTAGTAACCATTTTACCGTTTCCTTTGCTTAGTTGGTGTGACAGGGAAGGGCCTCTGGCCATCCTGAAAAAGTATCAACCCCTACCAATCGGTATTTATAACCTCTTGCTTTAGGCAGTTCCACGAAGTCTATTTGCCAGTAATCTCCAGGCTCTATTCCAGCTCTAGTTCTTCCCATCTCAGCATGTTTCCTTGCTACCGGATTATTCTTTAAGCAAAGCTCACATTTTGACATTACTGACTTTGCCATTGTTAACATGTGTACCGAGATGACACCTCGTTTCAAATAGGTCACCATTGCTTCTGCACCCCAGTGACATTCATTATGTTTTATTTGTAAGAGTTCTCGCATTATTATAGGAGGTACTATGAGTTGTCCTGTCGTAGTCACATACCACCCGTCAGGATTCTTCTGGGCCTTCATCAAATTTGCAAGTCTCTCATCTTCCGCTGAATACTTTGGGTCTTTAGGTAATTTAAAACAAGAGAGGCCTACCTTCGATGGAATTAGAGCCATTACTTTCCATACTTCACGTGCAACCTTCCGGGCCGTCAAATCCGCCAGTCTGTTACCTTCTGCAATCTCTGACACCCCTCCTTGATGAGCTTTACAATGCATTATGGCCACCTGTTGGGGTTTCTGTACAGCTGTTATTAATTTCAATATTTCTTCCTGGTATTTTATATTAGTCCCTTGTGAGGATAGCATTCCCCTTTCTTTCCATAATGCCCCATGTACGTGGACTACCCCGAATGCATATTTTGAATCTGTCCAAATATTCACGTTCTTACCCTCGCTTAGTTCCAGGGCTCGTGTCAGGGCGACTATTTCTGCTCGTTGGGCTGAAGTCCCCGGAGGTAGGGAATTTGCCTCAATCACTACCTTTGATGTAGTTGCCGCGTATCCTGCATAACGAGTCCCATTTTCCACAAAGCTGCTTCCATCCGTGAAAAGTTCCCAATCCGGTCTCCCCCGAGGCTGATCCTTTAAGTCTGTTCTGCTGGCATAGGTATGTTCGATGATCTCCACGCAATCATGACTGAGGTCTCCTTCCTCCGTAGTTGTTCCTAGAAACACTGCTGGGTTCAATAAGTTAGTAGTTCTTAAGATTACATCATCTTGCTCAATTAGTATAGCTTGATATTTCATCATTCGGCTGGGCCATAGCCAATGGCCCCCCTTTTGCTCCAATACCGTAGTCACCATCTGTGGCACGAACACTCAATTTGCTTCCCTAATGTGAGCTTCCTGGCTTCCTGTATTAAAAGGACTGTGGCTGCCACGGCCCTTAAACACGAGGGCCATCCAGCGCTTACTGCATCCAATTGTTTAGAAAAATACCCCACAGGTCTTTTCCAGCTCCCAAGTCGCTGGGTCAGTACTCCTAATGCCAATCGTTGTCTCTCATGCACAAACAGCTGGAAGTCCTTTGATAAGTCCGGGGCATGGCATTCTGTACCCCGACTTGTACCCAATCTTGATATCTCTTCAGCCTCCTTATTCCATCCCCTGTGTTATAATCCCATTGGGGATCCTCGGTGGGGAAGTTTTGATCTAGATTTCCAAGCACTAATCCATTTCGTATATCTTCTCGGGCTCTCTCTCTGGCTGCCCGCAATACCACGTCTTTTTCTGTCGAGTCCATCAAAGTATCCAGGATCACCTGGAGATCATCCCAATCGGGATTTTGGGTTTTAATTATCATTTTCATTACCCTAGCTACTTTATCTGGGTTTTCCCTGTAGGTGCCGGCTGCTTGTTTCCATATCATTAAATCCCCAGCTGAAAAAGGCACCTTAACATATACCGGTCCTTCTGTCCCCACTCCTTGCCTGAGGGGAGCGATTATTTTCCCTCCCTGTTCATTTATAGTTTCTCCTGCCCTTCGCTGTTGCCGGGTCCTATGTGACACAGGGGAGACTAAAGTCGGGGATTCTCCATCACTACTGCTAGCTTCCTTTTCTCTTTTCCCTCCCTGTCCTGGCTCTTCCGGCGGAGCCGACGGCGCAACTTCCAAATCAATATTTCCATTATTCATTTCCCCATAATACTTATTATTCTCTATTGCCTGATGCTGTATACAGTGTCCCTCCTTAGTACATGCACAACAACGTTCCTCAGTTGAAACCTCAAGCACCATTATTCCACAAGCATGCTGCCATTCAGGCTTTCGGCGCAAATAAAAGAATAATTCCACATACGGCAGTTCATCATATTTTCCTTCCCGCTTACAGAATAGCATCAATTGTAAAATTGTATTATATTGCAATGTTCCATTCTCAGGCCAAGTTTCTTGGTCCTCTAGCTTATACTGTGGCCACCAAATATTACAATAATCAATCAGCTTTCCTTTCCGCATTTCTTGACCAAAACCTCCCTCTTTCCAGTGTGCTAGCAAACACCCCAGCGGGGATGTCCGCGGGATAGGTACATCTTTTCCCAGAATTCCTTTGATCTTTTTCATTTTGAGCTTATGATACAAACCCAAAAGCTGCCAGAGCAGCAGCACACTTTCCCAGAAGCTGCCGGAGCAGCAGCGTGCTCTCCCAAAAGCTGCCGGAGCAGCAGCACGCTTTCCCAAAAGCTGCCGGAGCAGCAGCACACTCTCCCAAAAGCTGTCGGAGCAGCAGCGTGCTCTCCCAGAAGCTGCCGGAGCAGCAGCACGCTTTCCCAAAAGCTGCCGGAGCAGCAGCGTGCTCTCCCAAAAGCTGCCGGAGCAGCAGCACACTTTCCCAGAAGCTGCCGGAGCAGCAGCGTGCTTACTACATACCAATAATACCAAGTGCTGACCCTTCAGCACAAACCAATACAATTACCAATACCAAACCACCAATGCCGAACCTGCAGAGCTTTCGCTCTGTCTAACGGACGGCGCCTAGGCTTACCCCGGGAGCTCCCTGCCCAACCGAGCGTGGCTTTCGCCGCGTCTGACCGGCAGGCTTTCGCAACCAAATCGGTACCGAATACCCAAAGTTGAAAGCACCTTTGCTTACCACTCCAGTGGTACGTCGTGAGCAGCGGAGGTCGGTCATGGTCGACTGCTCCCCGAGAATCCCTCGGTGCCGGCTGGAGCGAAACCGAGACACGAGCCGCCTCAGCAGTGCCCACGCTGTCCCACCTGGGTCGCCAAAATGTTAGCGTAGCAACCACATAACCACCAAGTGATTATATGAAGGTGCTTTATTCAGCGCTGGAAGCCGGGGCAGGTGCCCAAATCTGGCTTCAAGTCCCGTTACTTCCCAGCCGTTATTTATACATACAATATTGCGTCAGGTATACATATTCATTACAGGTTGCAACATCAGCCTCGCTTTTCATTCTAATTAGCTCCCCTCCCCTTTGCACATGCGTGGCGCACTCTGGTGGTCGTCCAGGTGGTCGTCCAGATGAAGTAAGGAGTCTTCCTCTCCGCTAAACTTTTCACCTTTCTTACTCGACGCATGCTCCCTCCGCTTCTTGGTTCTGCTTCAACTCATTTCATCATTTCCAGGCCCTTATCCAAGGTCAGGTTGTACCTGTTCCCTCCCAAGGTTCCCCTTCAATGATTCTTTTGATTGTTCAATGTACTCCCTAAGTATCCAGTATACATAGATTAATTGATAATGTAAGTACATTTGGCAATGCTTAATTATACTGTAGGTCCCACTACCTAAGAGACATTAGTAAAACATCCATTCGATTCTCCCCAACACTAACACAGAGACTGCACTGGCACCACTGGGGATGCAGTGCAGTGAGTCCAGAGAGGGCACTGGCACCACTGGCGATGCACTGCAGTGAGTCCAGAGAGTGCACTGGCACCACTGGGGATGCAGAGCAGTGAGTCCAGAGAGTGCACTGGCACCACCTGGGATGCAGTGCAGTGAGTCCAGAGAGTGCACCGTCACCACTGGTGATGCAGTGCAGTGACTCCAGAGAGTGCACTGGCACCACTGGAGTTGCAGTGCAGTGAGTCCAGAGAGTGCACTGGAACCACTGGGGATGCAGCGCAGTGACTCCAGACGGTGCACTAGCACCACTGGGGATGCACTGCAGTGACTCCAGAGAGTTCTCTGGCACCACTGGGGGTGCAGTTAGTGAGTCCAGAGAGTGCACTGGAACCACTGGGGATGCAGTGCAGTGACTCCAGACAGTGCACTAGCACCACTGGGGATGCACTGCAGTGACTCCAGAGAGTTCTCTGGCACCACTGGGGATGCAGTACAGTGAGTCCAGAGAGTGTACTGGCACCACTGGGGATGCACTGCAGTGAGTCCAGAAAATGCACTGGCACCACTGGGGATGCACTGCAGTGAGTCCAGAGAGTGCATTGGCACCGCTGGGGATGCACTGCAGTGACTCCAGAGAGTGCACTGGCACCACTGGGGATGCACTGCAGTGAGTCCAGATATTAGCCTAGCAACCACATAATCACCAAGTGATTATATGAAGGTGCTTTATTCAGCGCTGGAAGCCGGGGCAGGTGCCCAAATCTGGCTTCAAGTCCCGTTACTTCCCAGCCGTTTTTTTATACATACAATATTGCGTCAGGTATACATATTCATTACGGGTTGCAACATCAGCCTCGCTTTTCATTCTAATTAGCTCCCCTCCCCTTTGCACATGCGTGGCGCACTCTGGTGGTCGTCCAGGTGGTCGTCCAGATGAAGTAAGGAGTCTTCCTCTCCGCTAAACTTTTCACCTTTCTTACTCGACGCATGCTCCCTCCGCTTCTTGGTTCTGCTTCAACTCATTTCATCATTTCCAGGCCCTTATCCAAGGTCAGGTTGTACCTGTTCCCTCCCAGGGTTCCTTTTCAATGATTCTTTTGATTGTTCAATGTACTCCCTAAGTATCCAGTATACATAGATTAATTGATAATGTAAGTACATTTGGCAATGCTTAATTATACTGATAGGTCCCATTACCTAAGAGACATTAGTAAAACATCCATTCGATTCTCCCCAACACTAACATTCCCCCCCTTTGAAAATACTTCACTCATACCAAGAGCAAGTATTTTCATTACTGTTAGGTTGAATCAGGTTAGTAGAGGTTAGTGAGTATAACTTGATATAGAGATTAGTAAGTATAATCTTAACGCATCTTCGTTAGTCTACTATCTTATTGATTCCTCTATGCCTGCTTGTTAACGCTAGTACTATAGGATGGGGGTGGAGTAAGTGGGATAGGGTGTTCTGGGTGATTCCCAGTAACCTACTAACGTCCTTGACCACGTTGGCAATGAAATGTGGTCCCCTGTCTGAAGAAATACCCAACGGTACACCAAATCTAGGGATTATTTCCCGTAGTAACCATTTTACCGTTTCCTTTGCTTAGTTGGTGTGACAGGGAAGGGCCTCTGGCCATCCTGAAAAAGTATCAACCCCTAC
The DNA here is from genome assembly GCF_040182565.1 of Anser cygnoides. Lineage (NCBI taxonomy): Eukaryota > Metazoa > Chordata > Aves > Anseriformes > Anatidae > Anser > Anser cygnoides. The sequence continues at coordinate 10,298,862 of NC_089911.1, forward strand.
CAATCGGTATTTATAACCTCTTGCTTTAGGCAGTTCCACGAAGTCTATTTGCCAGTAATCTCCAGGCTCTATTCCAGCTCTAGTTCTTCCCATCTCAGCATGTTTCCTTGCTACCGGATTATTCTTTAAGCAAAGCTCACATTTTGACATTACTGACTTTGCCATTGTTAACATGTGTACCGAGATGACACCTCGTTTCAAATAGGTCACCATTGCTTCTGCACCCCAGTGACATTCATTATGTTTTATTTGTAAGAGTTCTCGCATTATTATAGGAGGTACTATGAGTTGTCCTGTCGTAGTCACATACCACCCGTCAGGATTCTTCTGGGCCTTCATCAAATTTGCAAGTCTCTCATCTTCCGCTGAATACTTTGGGTCTTTAGGTAATTTAAAACAAGAGAGGCCTACCTTCGATGGAATTAGAGCCATTACTTTCCATACTTCACGTGCAACCTTCCGGGCCGTCAAATCCGCCAGTCTGTTACCTTCTGCAATCTCTGACACCCCTCCTTGATGAGCTTTACAATGCATTATGGCCACCTGTTGGGGTTTCTGTACAGCTGTTATTAATTTCAATATTTCTTCCTGGTATTTTATATTAGTCCCTTGTGAGGATAGCATTCCCCTTTCTTTCCATAATGCCCCATGTACGTGGACTACCCCGAATGCATATTTTGAATCTGTCCAAATATTCACGTTCTTACCCTCGCTTAGTTCCAGGGCTCGTGTCAGGGCGACTATTTCTGCTCGTTGGGCTGAAGTCCCCGGAGGTAGGGAATTTGCCTCAATCACTACCTTTGATGTAGTTGCCGCGTATCCTGCATAACGAGTCCCATTTTCCACAAAGCTGCTTCCATCCGTGAAAAGTTCCCAATCCGGTCTCCCCCGAGGCTGATCCTTTAAGTCTGTTCTGCTGGCATAGGTATGTTCGATGATCTCCACGCAATCATGACTGAGGTCTCCTTCCTCCGTAGTTGTTCCTAGAAACACTGCTGGGTTCAATAAGTTAGTAGTTCTTAAGATTACATCATCTTGCTCAATTAGTATAGCTTGATATTTCATCATTCGGCTGGGCCATAGCCAATGGCCCCCCTTTTGCTCCAATACCGTAGTCACCATCTGTGGCACGAACACTCAATTTGCTTCCCTAATGTGAGCTTCCTGGCTTCCTGTATTAAAAGGACTGTGGCTGCCACGGCCCTTAAACACGAGGGCCATCCAGCGCTTACTGCATCCAATTGTTTAGAAAAATACCCCACAGGTCTTTTCCAGCTCCCAAGTCGCTGGGTCAGTACTCCTAATGCCAATCGTTGTCTCTCATGCACAAACAGCTGGAAGTCCTTTGATAAGTCCGGGGCATGGCATTCTGTACCCCGACTTGTACCCAATCTTGATATCTCTTCAGCCTCCTTATTCCATCCCCTGTGTTATAATCCCATTGGGGATCCTCGGTGGGGAAGTTTTGATCTAGATTTCCAAGCACTAATCCATTTCGTATATCTTCTCGGGCTCTCTCTCTGGCTGCCCGCAATACCACGTCTTTTTCTGTCGAGTCCATCAAAGTATCCAGGATCACCTGGAGATCATCCCAATCGGGATTTTGGGTTTTAATTATCATTTTCATTACCCTAGCTACTTTATCTGGGTTTTCCCTGTAGGTGCCGGCTGCTTGTTTCCATATCATTAAATCCCCAGCTGAAAAAGGCACCTTAACATATACCGGTCCTTCTGTCCCCACTCCTTGCCTGAGGGGAGCGATTATTTTCCCTCCCTGTTCATTTATAGTTTCTCCTGCCCTTCGCTGTTGCCGGGTCCTATGTGACACAGGGGAGACTAAAGTCGGGGATTCTCCATCACTACTGCTAGCTTCCTTTTCTCTTTTCCCTCCCTGTCCTGGCTCTTCCGGCGGAGCCGACGGCGCAACTTCCAAATCAATATTTCCATTATTCATTTCCCCATAATACTTATTATTCTCTATTGCCTGATGCTGTATACAGTGTCCCTCCTTAGTACATGCACAACAACGTTCCTCAGTTGAAACCTCAAGCACCATTATTCCACAAGCATGCTGCCATTCAGGCTTTCGGCGCAAATAAAAGAATAATTCCACATACGGCAGTTCATCATATTTTCCTTCCCGCTTACAGAATAGCATCAATTGTAAAATTGTATTATATTGCAATGTTCCATTCTCAGGCCAAGTTTCTTGGTCCTCTAGCTTATACTGTGGCCACCAAATATTACAATAATCAATCAGCTTTCCTTTCCGCATTTCTTGACCAAAACCTCCCTCTTTCCAGTGTGCTAGCAAACACCCCAGCGGGGATGTCCGCGGGATAGGTACATCTTTTCCCAGAATTCCTTTGATCTTTTTCATTTTGAGCTTATGATACAAACCCAAAAGCTGCCAGAGCAGCAGCACACTTTCCCAGAAGCTGCCGGAGCAGCAGCGTGCTCTCCCAAAAGCTGCCGGAGCAGCAGCACGCTTTCCCAAAAGCTGCCGGAGCAGCAGCACACTCTCCCAAAAGCTGTCGGAGCAGCAGCGTGCTCTCCCAGAAGCTGCCGGAGCAGCAGCACGCTTTCCCAAAAGCTGCCGGAGCAGCAGCGTGCTCTCCCAAAAGCTGCCGGAGCAGCAGCACACTTTCCCAGAAGCTGCCGGAGCAGCAGCGTGCTTACTACATACCAATAATACCAAGTGCTGACCCTTCAGCACAAACCAATACAATTACCAATACCAAACCACCAATGCCGAACCTGCAGAGCTTTCGCTCTGTCTAACGGACGGCGCCTAGGCTTACCCCGGGAGCTCCCTGCCCAACCGAGCGTGGCTTTCGCCGCGTCTGACCGGCAGGCTTTCGCAACCAAATCGGTACCGAATACCCAAAGTTGAAAGCACCTTTGCTTACCACTCCAGTGGTACGTCGTGAGCAGCGGAGGTCGGTCATGGTCGACTGCTCCCCGAGAATCCCTCGGTGCCGGCTGGAGCGAAACCGAGACACGAGCCGCCTCAGCAGTGCCCACGCTGTCCCACCTGGGTCGCCAAAATGTTAGCGTAGCAACCACATAACCACCAAGTGATTATATGAAGGTGCTTTATTCAGCGCTGGAAGCCGGGGCAGGTGCCCAAATCTGGCTTCAAGTCCCGTTACTTCCCAGCCGTTATTTATACATACAATATTGCGTCAGGTATACATATTCATTACAGGTTGCAACATCAGCCTCGCTTTTCATTCTAATTAGCTCCCCTCCCCTTTGCACATGCGTGGCGCACTCTGGTGGTCGTCCAGGTGGTCGTCCAGATGAAGTAAGGAGTCTTCCTCTCCGCTAAACTTTTCACCTTTCTTACTCGACGCATGCTCCCTCCGCTTCTTGGTTCTGCTTCAACTCATTTCATCATTTCCAGGCCCTTATCCAAGGTCAGGTTGTACCTGTTCCCTCCCAAGGTTCCCCTTCAATGATTCTTTTGATTGTTCAATGTACTCCCTAAGTATCCAGTATACATAGATTAATTGATAATGTAAGTACATTTGGCAATGCTTAATTATACTGTAGGTCCCACTACCTAAGAGACATTAGTAAAACATCCATTCGATTCTCCCCAACACTAACACAGAGACTGCACTGGCACCACTGGGGATGCAGTGCAGTGAGTCCAGAGAGGGCACTGGCACCACTGGCGATGCACTGCAGTGAGTCCAGAGAGTGCACTGGCACCACTGGGGATGCAGAGCAGTGAGTCCAGAGAGTGCACTGGCACCACCTGGGATGCAGTGCAGTGAGTCCAGAGAGTGCACCGTCACCACTGGTGATGCAGTGCAGTGACTCCAGAGAGTGCACTGGCACCACTGGAGTTGCAGTGCAGTGAGTCCAGAGAGTGCACTGGAACCACTGGGGATGCAGCGCAGTGACTCCAGACGGTGCACTAGCACCACTGGGGATGCACTGCAGTGACTCCAGAGAGTTCTCTGGCACCACTGGGGGTGCAGTTAGTGAGTCCAGAGAGTGCACTGGAACCACTGGGGATGCAGTGCAGTGACTCCAGACAGTGCACTAGCACCACTGGGGATGCACTGCAGTGACTCCAGAGAGTTCTCTGGCACCACTGGGGATGCAGTACAGTGAGTCCAGAGAGTGTACTGGCACCACTGGGGATGCACTGCAGTGAGTCCAGAAAATGCACTGGCACCACTGGGGATGCACTGCAGTGAGTCCAGAGAGTGCATTGGCACCGCTGGGGATGCACTGCAGTGACTCCAGAGAGTGCACTGGCACCACTGGGGATGCACTGCAGTGAGTCCAGATATTAGCCTAGCAACCACATAATCACCAAGTGATTATATGAAGGTGCTTTATTCAGCGCTGGAAGCCGGGGCAGGTGCCCAAATCTGGCTTCAAGTCCCGTTACTTCCCAGCCGTTTTTTTATACATACAATATTGCGTCAGGTATACATATTCATTACGGGTTGCAACATCAGCCTCGCTTTTCATTCTAATTAGCTCCCCTCCCCTTTGCACATGCGTGGCGCACTCTGGTGGTCGTCCAGGTGGTCGTCCAGATGAAGTAAGGAGTCTTCCTCTCCGCTAAACTTTTCACCTTTCTTACTCGACGCATGCTCCCTCCGCTTCTTGGTTCTGCTTCAACTCATTTCATCATTTCCAGGCCCTTATCCAAGGTCAGGTTGTACCTGTTCCCTCCCAGGGTTCCTTTTCAATGATTCTTTTGATTGTTCAATGTACTCCCTAAGTATCCAGTATACATAGATTAATTGATAATGTAAGTACATTTGGCAATGCTTAATTATACTGATAGGTCCCATTACCTAAGAGACATTAGTAAAACATCCATTCGATTCTCCCCAACACTAACATTCCCCCCCTTTGAAAATACTTCACTCATACCAAGAGCAAGTATTTTCATTACTGTTAGGTTGAATCAGGTTAGTAGAGGTTAGTGAGTATAACTTGATATAGAGATTAGTAAGTATAATCTTAACGCATCTTCGTTAGTCTACTATCTTATTGATTCCTCTATGCCTGCTTGTTAACGCTAGTACTATAGGATGGGGGTGGAGTAAGTGGGATAGGGTGTTCTGGGTGATTCCCAGTAACCTACTAACGTCCTTGACCACGTTGGCAATGAAATGTGGTCCCCTGTCTGAAGAAATACCCAACGGTACACCAAATCTAGGGATTATTTCCCGTAGTAACCATTTTACCGTTTCCTTTGCTTAGTTGGTGTGACAGGGAAGGGCCTCTGGCCATCCTGAAAAAGTATCAACCCCTACCAATCGGTATTTATAACCTCTTGCTTTAGGCAGTTCCACGAAGTCTATTTGCCAGTAATCTCCAGGCTCTATTCCAGCTCTAGTTCTTCCCATCTCAGCATGTTTCCTTGCTACCGGATTATTCTTTAAGCAAAGCTCACATTTTGACATTACTGACTTTGCCATTGTTAACATGTGTACCGAGATGACACCTCGTTTCAAATAGGTCACCATTGCTTCTGCACCCCAGTGACATTCATTATGTTTTATTTGTAAGAGTTCTCGCATTATTATAGGAGGTACTATGAGTTGTCCTGTCGTAGTCACATACCACCCGTCAGGATTCTTCTGGGCCTTCATCAAATTTGCAAGTCTCTCATCTTCCGCTGAATACTTTGGGTCTTTAGGTAATTTAAAACAAGAGAGGCCTACCTTCGATGGAATTAGAGCCATTACTTTCCATACTTCACGTGCAACCTTCCGGGCCGTCAAATCCGCCAGTCTGTTACCTTCTGCAATCTCTGACACCCCTCCTTGATGAGCTTTACAATGCATTATGGCCACCTGTTGGGGTTTCTGTACAGCTGTTATTAATTTCAATATTTCTTCCTGGTATTTTATATTAGTCCCTTGTGAGGATAGCATTCCCCTTTCTTTCCATAATGCCCCATGTACGTGGACTACCCCGAATGCATATTTTGAATCTGTCCAAATATTCACGTTCTTACCCTCGCTTAGTTCCAGGGCTCGTGTCAGGGCGACTATTTCTGCTCGTTGGGCTGAAGTCCCCGGAGGTAGGGAATTTGCCTCAATCACTACCTTTGATGTAGTTGCCGCGTATCCTGCATAACGAGTCCCATTTTCCACAAAGCTGCTTCCATCCGTGAAAAGTTCCCAATCCGGTCTCCCCCGAGGCTGATCCTTTAAGTCTGTTCTGCTGGCATAGGTATGTTCGATGATCTCCACGCAATCATGACTGAGGTCTCCTTCCTCCGTAGTTGTTCCTAGAAACACTGCTGGGTTCAATAAGTTAGTAGTTCTTAAGATTACATCATCTTGCTCAATTAGTATAGCTTGATATTTCATCATTCGGCTGGGCCATAGCCAATGGCCCCCCTTTTGCTCCAATACCGTAGTCACCATCTGTGGCACGAACACTCAATTTGCTTCCCTAATGTGAGCTTCCTGGCTTCCTGTATTAAAAGGACTGTGGCTGCCACGGCCCTTAAACACGAGGGCCATCCAGCGCTTACTGCATCCAATTGTTTAGAAAAATACCCCACAGGTCTTTTCCAGCTCCCAAGTCGCTGGGTCAGTACTCCTAATGCCAATCGTTGTCTCTCATGCACAAACAGCTGGAAGTCCTTTGATAAGTCCGGGGCATGGCATTCTGTACCCCGACTTGTACCCAATCTTGATATCTCTTCAGCCTCCTTATTCCATCCCCTGTGTTATAATCCCATTGGGGATCCTCGGTGGGGAAGTTTTGATCTAGATTTCCAAGCACTAATCCATTTCGTATATCTTCTCGGGCTCTCTCTCTGGCTGCCCGCAATACCACGTCTTTTTCTGTCGAGTCCATCAAAGTATCCAGGATCACCTGGAGATCATCCCAATCGGGATTTTGGGTTTTAATTATCATTTTCATTACCCTAGCTACTTTATCTGGGTTTTCCCTGTAGGTGCCGGCTGCTTGTTTCCATATCATTAAATCCCCAGCTGAAAAAGGCACCTTAACATATACCGGTCCTTCTGTCCCCACTCCTTGCCTGAGGGGAGCGATTATTTTCCCTCCCTGTTCATTTATAGTTTCTCCTGCCCTTCGCTGTTGCCGGGTCCTATGTGACACAGGGGAGACTAAAGTCGGGGATTCTCCATCACTACTGCTAGCTTCCTTTTCTCTTTTCCCTCCCTGTCCTGGCTCTTCCGGCGGAGCCGACGGCGCAACTTCCAAATCAATATTTCCATTATTCATTTCCCCATAATACTTATTATTCTCTATTGCCTGATGCTGTATACAGTGTCCCTCCTTAGTACATGCACAACAACGTTCCTCAGTTGAAACCTCAAGCACCATTATTCCACAAGCATGCTGCCATTCAGGCTTTCGGCGCAAATAAAAGAATAATTCCACATACGGCAGTTCATCATATTTTCCTTCCCGCTTACAGAATAGCATCAATTGTAAAATTGTATTATATTGCAATGTTCCATTCTCAGGCCAAGTTTCTTGGTCCTCTAGCTTATACTGTGGCCACCAAATATTACAATAATCAATCAGCTTTCCTTTCCGCATTTCTTGACCAAAACCTCCCTCTTTCCAGTGTGCTAGCAAACACCCCAGCGGGGATGTCCGCGGGATAGGTACATCTTTTCCCAGAATTCCTTTGATCTTTTTCATTTTGAGCTTATGATACAAACCCAAAAGCTGCCAGAGCAGCAGCACACTTTCCCAGAAGCTGCCGGAGCAGCAGTACACTCTCCCAAAAGCTGCCGGAGCAGCAGCGTGCTCTCCCAGAATCTGCCGGAGCAGCAGCACGCTTTCCCAAAAGCTGCCGGAGCAGCAGCATGCTCTCCCAAAAGCTGCCGGAGCAGCAGCACGCTTTCCCAAAAGCTACCGGAGCAGCAGCACGCTTTCCCAAAAGCTGCCGGAGCAGCAGCACACTCTCCCAAAAGCTGCCGGAGCAGCAGCGTGCTCTCCCAGAAGCTGCCGGAGCAGCAGCACGCTTTCCCAAAAGCTGCCGGAGCAGCAGCGTGCTCTCCCAAAAGCTGCCGGAGCAGCAGCACGCTTTCCCAAAAGCTGCCGGAGCAGCAGCACGCTTTCCCAAAAGCTGCCGGAGCAGCAGCACACTCTCCCAAAAGCTGCCGGAGCAGCAGCGTGCTATCCCAGAAGCTGCCGGAGCAGCAGCACGCTTTCCCAAAAGCTGCCGGAGCAGCAGCATGCTCTCCCAAAAGCTGCCGGAGCAGCAGCACACTTTCCCAGAAGCTGCCGGAGCAGCAGCGTGCTCTCCCAAAAGCTGCCGGAGCAGCAGCACGCTTTCCCAAAAGCTGCCGGAGCAGCAGCACACTCTCCCAAAAGCTGCCGGAGCAGCAGCGTGCTCTCCCAGAAGCTGCCGGAACAGCAGCACGCTTTCCCAAAAGCTGCCGGAGCAGCAGCGTGCTCTCCCAAAAGCTGCCGGAGCAGCAGCACGCTTTCCCAGAAGCTGCCGGAGCAGCAGCGTGCTTACTACATACCAATAATACCAAGTGCTGACCCTTCAGCACAAACCAATACAATTACCAATACCAAACCACCAATGCCGAACCTGCAGAGCTTTCGCTCTGTCTAACGGACGGCGCCTAGGCTTACCCCGGGAGCTCCCTGCCCAACCGAGCGTGGCTTTCGCCGCGTCTGACCGGCAGGCTTTCGCAACCAAATCGGTACCGAATACCCAAAGTTGAAAGCACCTTTGCTTACCACTCCAGTGGTACGTCGTGAGCAGCGGAGGTCGGTCGTGGTCGACTGCTCCCCGAGAATCCCTTCAGTGCCGGCTGGAGCGAAACCGAGACACGAGCCGCCTCAGCAGTGCCCACGCTGTCCCACCTGGGTCGCCAAAATGTTAGCGTAGCAACCACATAACCACCAAGTGATTATATGAAGGTGCTTTATTCAGCGCTGGAAGCCGGGGCAGGTGCCCAAATCTGGCTTCAAGTCCCGTTACTTCCCAGCCGTTATTTATACATACAATATTGCGTCAGGTATACATATTCATTACAGGTTGCAACAGCAGCCTCGCTTTTCATTCTAATTAGCTCCCCTCCCCTTTGCACATGCGTGGCGCACTCTGGTGGTCGTCCAGGTGGTCGTCCAGATGAAGTAAGGAGTCTTCCTCTCCGCTAAACTTTTCACCTTTCTTACTCGATGCATGCTCCCTCCGCTTCTTGGTTCTGCTTCAACTCATTTCATCATTTCCAGGCCCTTATCCAAGGTCAGGTTGTACCTGTTCCCTCCCAAGGTTCCCCTTCAATGACTCTTTTGATTGTTCAATGTACTCCCTAAGTATCCAGTATACATAGATTAATTGATAATGTAAGTACATTTGGCAATGCTTAATGATACTGTAGGTCCCATTACTTAAGAGACATTACATCCATTCGATTCTCCCCAACACTAACACAGAGACTGCACTGGCACCACTGGGGATGCAGTGCAGTGAGTCCAGAGAGTGCACCGTCACCACTGGTGATGCAGTGCAGTGACTCCAGAGAGTGCACTGTCACCACTGGGGATGCAGTACAGTGAGTCCAGAGAGTGCACTGGCACCACTGGGGATGCAGTACAGTGAGTCCAGAGAGTGCACTGGCACCACTGGGGATGCAGTGCAGTGAGTAAAGAGAGTGCACTGGCACCACTGTGGATGCAGTGCAGTGAGTCCAGAGAGTGCACTGGTACCAATGGGGATGGACTGCAGTGAGTCCAGAGAGTGCACTGGCACCAATGGGGATGCAGTGCAGTGAGTCCAGAGAGTGCACTGGCACCACTGGGGTTGCACTGCACTGAGTCCAGAGAGTGCACTGGCACCACTGGGGATGCACTGCACTGAGTCCAGAGAGTGCACTGGCACCACTGGGGATGCACTGCAGTGAGTCCAGAGAGTGCACTGGCACCACTGGGGATGCACTGCAGTGAGTCCAGAGAGTGCACTGGCACCACTGGGATGCAGTGCACTGAGTCCACAGAGTGCACTGGCACCACAGGGGATACACTGCAGTGAGTCCAGAGAGTGCACTGGCACCACTGGGGATGCAGTGCCGTAAGTGCAGAGAGTGCACTGGCACCGCTGCGGTTGCACCCCGGTGTTTTCAGAGAGTGCAGTGACACCACTGGGGATGCAGTGCAGTGAGTCCAGAGAGTGCACTGGCACCACTGGGGATGCAGTGCAGTGAGTCCAGAGAGTGCACTGTTACCACTGGGGATGCAGTGCAGTGAGTCCAGAGAGTGCACTGGCACCACTGGGGATGCAGTGCAGTGAGTCCAGAGAGTGCACTGGCACCTTGGGGATACAGTTCATTGAGTCCAGAGAGTGCACTGGCACCACTGGGGATGCAGTGCAGTGAGTCCACAGAGTACACTGGCACCACTGGTGATGCAGTGCAGTGAGTCCAGAGAGTGCACTGGCACCACTGGGGATGCAGTGCAGTGAGTCCAGAGAGTGCAGTGGCACCATTGGGGATGCAGTGCAGTGAGTCCAGAGAGTGCACTGGCACCACTGGTGATGCAGTGCAGTGAGTTAAGAGAGTACACTGGCGCCACTGTGGATGCACTGCAGTGAGTCCAGAGAGTGCACTGGCACCACTGGTGATGCAGTGCAATGAGTCCAGAGAGCCACTGGCACCACTGGGGATGCAGTGCATTTAGTCCAGAGAGTGAACTGGCACCACTGGGGATGCAGTGCAGTGAGTCCAGAGAGGGCACTGTCAGCAATGGGGATGCAGTGCAGTGAGTCCAGAGAGTGCACTGGCACCACTGGGGATGCAGTGCAGTGAGACCAGAGACTTCACAGGCACCACTGGGGATGCAGTGCAGTGAGTCCAGAGAGTGCACTGGCACCACTGGGGATGCAGTGCAGTGAGTGCAGAGAGTGCACTGGCACAAAAGGGAATGCACTGCAGTGAGTCCAGAGAGTGCACTGGCACCACTGGGGATGCAGTGCAGTGAGTCCAGAGAGTGCACTGGCACCACTGGGGATGCACTGCAGTGAGTCCAGAGAGTGCAGTGGCACCACTGGGGATGCAGTCCACTGAGTCCAGAGAGTACACTGGCACCACTGGGGATGCAGTGCAGTGAGTCCAGAGAGTGCACTGTCAGCACTGGGGATGCAGTGCAGTGAGTCCAGAGAGTGCACTGGCACCAACTGGAGCTGCACTGCTGTGAGTCCTGAGATTGCACTGGCACCACTGGGGATGCACTGCAGTGAGTCCAGAGACTTCACAGGCACCACTGGGGATGCAGTACAGTGAGTCCAGAGAGTGCACTGGCACCACTGGGGATTCAGTTCAGTGAGTCCAGAGAGTGAACTGGCACCACTGGGGATGCACTGCACTGAGTCCAGAGAGTGCACTGGCACCACTGGGGATGCACTGCAGTGAGTCCAGAGAGTGCACTGGCACCACTGGGGATGCACTGCAGTGAGTCCAGAGAGTGCACTGGCACCACTGGGATGCAGTGCACTGAGTCCACAGAGTGCACTGGCACCACAGGGGATACACTGCAGTGAGTCCAGAGAGTGCACTGGCACCACTGGGGATGCAGTGCCGTAAGTGCAGAGAGTGCACTGGCACCGCTGCGGTTGCACCCCGGTGTTTTCAGAGAGTGCAGTGACACCACTGGGGATGCAGTGCAGTGAGTCCAGAGAGTGCACTGGCACCACTGGGGATGCAGTGCAGTGAGTCCAGAGAGTGCACTGTTACCACTGGGGATGCAGTGCAGTGAGTCCAGAGAGTGCACTGGCACCACTGGGGATGCAGTGCAGTGAGTCCAGAGAGTGCACTGGCACCTTGGGGATACAGTTCATTGAGTCCAGAGAGTGCACTGGCACCACTGGGGATGCAGTGCAGTGAGTCCACAGAGTACACTGGCACCACTGGTGATGCAGTGCAGTGAGTCCAGAGAGTGCACTGGCACCACTGGGGATGCAGTGCAGTGAGTCCAGAGAGTGCAGTGGCACCATTGGGGATGCAGTGCAGTGAGTCCAGAGAGTGCACTGGCACCACTGGTGATGCAGTGCAGTGAGTTAAGAGAGTACACTGGCGCCACTGTGGATGCACTGCAGTGAGTCCAGAGAGTGCACTGGCACCACTGGTGATGCAGTGCAATGAGTCCAGAGAGCCACTGGCACCACTGGGGATGCAGTGCATTTAGTCCAGAGAGTGAACTGGCACCACTGGGGATGCAGTGCAGTGAGTCCAGAGAGGGCACTGTCAGCAATGGGGATGCAGTGCAGTGAGTCCAGAGAGTGCACTGGCACCACTGGGGATGCAGTGCAGTGAGACCAGAGACTTCACAGGCACCACTGGGGATGCAGTGCAGTGAGTCCAGAGAGTGCACTGGCACCACTGGGGATGCAGTGCAGTGAGTGCAGAGAGTGCACTGGCACAAAAGGGAATGCACTGCAGTGAGTCCAGAGAGTGCACTGGCACCACTGGGGATGCAGTGCAGTGAGTCCAGAGAGTGCACTGGCACCACTGGGGATGCACTGCAGTGAGTCCAGAGAGTGCAGTGGCACCACTGGGGATGCAGTCCACTGAGTCCAGAGAGTACACTGGCACCACTGGGGATGCAGTGCAGTGAGTCCAGAGAGTGCACTGTCAGCACTGGGGATGCAGTGCAGTGAGTCCAGAGAGTGCACTGGCACCAACTGGAGCTGCACTGCTGTGAGTCCTGAGATTGCACTGGCACCACTGGGGATGCACTGCAGTGAGTCCAGAGACTTCACAGGCACCACTGGGGATGCAGTACAGTGAGTCCAGAGAGTGCACTGGCACCACTGGGGATTCAGTTCAGTGAGTCCAGAGAGTGAACTGGCACCACTGGGGATGTAGTGCAGTGAGTTCAGAGAGTGCACTAGCACCTCTGGGGATGCACCCCGGTGAGTCCAGAGAGTGCACTGGCACCACTGGGGATGCACCCCGGCAAGTCCAGAGAGTGCACTGTCACCACTGGGGATGCAGTGCAGTGAGTCCAGAGAGTGCACTGGCACCACTGGGGATGCAGTGCAGTGAGTCCAGAGAGTGCACTGGCACCACTGGGGATGCAGTGCAGTGAGTCCAGAGAGTGCACTGGTACCACTGGGGATGCAGTGCAGTGAGTCCAGAGAGGGCACTGGCACCACTGGCGATGCACTGCAGTGAGTCCAGAGAGTGCACTGGCACCACTGGGGATGCAGAGCAGTGAGTCCAGAGAGTGCACTAGCACCACCTGGGATGCAGTGCAGTGAGTCCAGAGAGTGCACCGTCACCACTGGTGATGCAGTGCAGTGACTCCAGAGAGTGCACTGGCACCACTGGAGTTGCAGTGCAGTGAGTCCCCAGTGGTGCCAGTGCACTCTCTGGACTCACTGCACTGCATCCGCAGTGGTGCCAGTGCACTCTCTGGACTCACTGCAGTGCATCCCCAGTAGTGCCAGTGCACTCTCTGGACTCACTGCGCTGCATCCCCAGTGGTGCCAGTGCACTCTCTGGACTCACTGCGCTGCATCCCCAGTGGTGCCAGTGCACTCTCTGGACTCACTGCACTGCATCCCCAGTGGTGCCAGTGCACTCTCTGCACTCACTGCACTGCATCCCCAGTGGTGCCAGGGCACTCTCCGGACTCACTGCAGTGCATCCGCAGTGGTGCCAGTGCACTCTTTCGAGTCACTGCAGTGCATCCCCAGTGGTGCCAGTGCACTCTCTGGACTCACTGCAGTGCATCCCCAGTGCTGCCAGTGCACTCTCTGGACTCACTGCAGTGCATCCCCAGTGGTGCCAGTGCACTCTCTGGACTCACTGCACTGCATCCCCAGTGGTGCCAGTGCACTCTCCGGAATCACTGCACTGCATCTCCAGTGGTGTCAGTGCACTCTCTGGACTCACTGCAGTGCATCCCCAGTGGTGCCCGTGCACTCTCTGGACTCACTGCAGTGCATCCCCAGTGGTGCCAGTGCACTCTCTGGAGTCACTGCACTGCATCCCCAGTGGTGCCTGTGCAGTCTCTGGACTCACTACAGTTCATCCCCAGTGGAGCCTGTGCACTCTCTGGACTCACTGCACTGCATCCCCAGTGGTGCCAGGGCACTCTCTGGACTCACTGCACTCCATCCCCACTGGTGCCAGTCCACTCTCTGGACTCACTGCACTGCATCCCCAGTGGTGCCAGTGCACTCTCTGCACTCATGCACTGCATACCCAGTGGTGCCAGTGCACTCTTTGGACTCACTGCACTGCATGAACAGTGGTGCCAGTGCACTCTCTGGACTCACTGCACTGCATCCCCAGTGGTGCCAGTGTAGTCTCTGGACTCACTGTAGTGCATCCCCAGTGGTGCCAGTGCAATCTCAGGACTCACTGCAGTGCAGCTCCAGTTGGTGCCAGTGCTGTCTCTGGACTCACTGCACTGCATCCCCAGTGGTGCCAGTGCACTCTCTGGACTCACTGCAGTGCATCCCCAGTGCTGCCAGTGCACTCTCTGGACTCACTGCACTGCATCGCCAGTGGTGCCAGTGCACTCTCTGGACTCACTGCACTGCATCACCAGTGGTGCCAGTGCACTCTCTGGACTCAGTGCACTGCATCCCCAGTGGTGCCAGTGCACTCTCTGGACTCACTGCATTGCATCCCCAGTGGTGCCAGTGCACTCTCTGGACTCACTGCACTGCATCCCCAGTGGTGCCACTGCACTCTCTGGACTCACTGCACTGCATCCCCAGTGGTGCCAGGGCACTCTCCGGACTCACTGCAGTGCATCCGCAGTGGTGCCAGTGCACTCTTTCGAGTCACTGCAGTGCATCCCCAGCGGTGCCAGTGCACTCTCTGGACTCACTGCACTGCATCCCCAGTGGTGCCAGTGCACTCTCTGGAGTCACTGCACTGCATCCCCAGTGGTGCCACTGCACTCTCTGGACTCACTGCAGTGCATCCCCAGTGGTGCCAGTGCACTCTCTGGAATCACTGCAGTGCATCCCCTGTGGTGCCAGTGCACTCTCTGGACTCACTGCACTGCATCACCTGTGGTGCCAGTGCACTCTCTGGACTCACTGCACTGCATCCCCAGTGGTGCCAGTGCACTCTCTGAACTCACCGCACTGCATCCCCAGTGGTGTCAGTGCACTCTCTGGACTCACTGCACTGCATCCTCTGTGGTGCCAGTGCACTCTGTGGACTCATCGCATTGCATCCCCAGTGGTGCCAGTGCACTCTCTGGACTCACTGCACTGCATCCCCAGTGGTGCCAGTGCACTCTCTGCCCTCACTGCAGTGCATCCCCAGAGGTGCCAGTGCACTCTCTGCAGTCACTGCACTGCATCCCCAGTGGTGCCTGTGCACTCTCGGCCCTCACTGCAGTGCATCCCCAGTGGTGCCAGTGCACTCTCTGGACTCACTGCACTGCATCCCCAGTGGTGCCAGTGCACTCTCTGGACTCACCGCATTGCATCCCCAGTGGTGCCAGTGCACTCTCTGGACTCACTGCACTGCATCCCCAGTGGTGCCAGTGTACTCTCTGGAGTCACTGCACTGCATCCTCAGTGGTGCCAGTGCACTCTCTGGACTCACTGCACTGCATCCCCAGTGGTGCCAGGGCACTCTCTGGACTCACTGCACTGCATCCCCAGTGGTCCCAGTGCACTCTCTGCCCTCACTGCATTGCATCCCCAGTGGTGCCAGTGCACTCTCTGCACTCACTGCAGTGCATCCCCAGTGGTGCCAGTGCAATCTCTGGGCTCACCGGGGTGCATCCCCAGTGGTGCCAGTGCACTCTCTGGACTCACTGCACTGCATCACCTGTGGTGCCAGTGCACTCTCTGGACTCACTGCAGTGCATCCCCAGTGGTGCCAGTGCACTCTCTGCACTCACTGCACTGCATCCCCAGTGGTGCCAGTGCACTCTCTGGACTCACTGCACTGCATCCCCAGTGGTGTTAGTGCACTCTCTGGACTCACTGCAGTGCATCCGCAGTGGTGCCAGTGCACTCTCTGGACTCACTGCACTGCATCCCCAGTAGTGCCAGTGCACTCTGTGGACTCACTGCCGGGGTGCATCCCCAGTGGTGCCAGTGCACTCTCTGGACTCACTGCACTGCATCCCCAGTGGTGCCAGTGCACTCTCTGCACTCACTGCACTGCATCCCCAGTGGTGCCAGTGCACTATCTGGACTCATTGCAGTGCATCCCCAGTGGTGCCAGTGCACTCTCTGAGTCACTGCACTGCATTCCCAGTGGTGCCAGTGCACTCTCTGGACTCACTGCAGTGCATCCCCAGGGGTGCCAGTGCACTCTCTGGACTCACTGCACTGCATTCCCAGTGGTGCCAGTGCACTCTCTGGACTCACTGCAGTGCATCCCCAGGGGTGCCAGTGCACTCTCTGGACTCACTGCACTGCAACCCCAGTGGTGCCAGTGCACTCTCTGGACTCACCGCACTGCATCCCCAGTGGTGCCAGTGCACTCTCTGGACTCACTGCACTGCATCCCCAAGGTGCCAGTGCACTCTCTGGACTAAACTGCACTGCATCCCCAGTGGTGCCCGTGCACTCTCTGGACTCACTGCAGTGCATCCCCACTGGTGCCAGTGCACTCTCTGGACTCACTGCATTGCATCCCCAGTGGTGCCAGAGCACTCTCTGGACTCACTGCACTGCATCCCCAGTGGTGCCAGTGCACTCTATGGACTCACTGCACTGCATCCCCAGTGGTGCCTTTGCAGTCTCTGGACTCACTACAGTTCATCCCCAGTTGAGCCAGTGCACTCTCTGGACTCACTGCACTCCATCCACACTGGTGCCAGTGCACTCTCTGGACTCACTGCACTCCATCCCCACTGGTGCCAGTCCACTCTCTGGACTCACTGCACTGCATCCCCAGTGGTGCCAGTGCACTCTCTGCACTCATGCACTGCATACCCAGTGGTGCCAGTGCACTCTTTGGACTCACTGCACTGCATGAAGAGTGGTGCCAGTGCACTCTCTGGACTCACTGCACTGCATCCCCAGTGGTGCCAGTGTAGTCTCTGGACTCACTGTAGTGCATCCCCAGTGGTGCCAGTGCAATCTCAGGACTCACTGTACTGCATCCCCACTGGTGCCAGAGCACTCTCTGGAGTCACTGCATTGCATCCCCAGTGGTGCCAGTGCACTCTCTGGACTCACAGCAGTGCATCCCCTGTGGTGCCATTGCACTCTCAGGACTCACTGCACTGCATCCCCAGTGGTGCCAGTGCACTCTCTGGACTCACTGCACTGCATCCCCAGTGGTGCCTGTGAAGTCTCTGGTCTCACTGCACTGCATCCCCAGTGGTGCCAGTGCACTCTCTGGACTCACTGCACTGCATCCCCATTGCTGACAGTGCCCTCTCTGGACTCAGTGCACTGCATCCCCAGTGGTGCCACTGCACTCTCTGAAAACACCGGGGAGCAACCGCAGCGGTGCCAGTGCACTCTCTGGACTCACTGCAGTGCATCCCCAGTGGTGCCAGTGCACTCTCTGGACTCACTGCAGTGTATCCCCTGTGGTGCCAGTGCACTCTCTGGACTCAGTGCACTGCATCCCAGTGGTGCCAGTGCACTCTCTGGACTCACTGTACTGCATCCCCAGTGGTGCCTGTGAAATCTCTGGACTCACTGCAGTGCATCCCCAGTGGTGCCAGTGCAATCTCAGGACTCACAGCAGTGCAGCTCCAGTTGGTGCCAGTGCACTCTCTGGAGTCACTGCACTGCATCCCCAGTGGTGCCAGTGCACTCTCTGGACTCACTGCATTGCATCCCCAGTGGTGCCAGTGCACTCTCTGGACTCACTGCACTGCATTCCCAGTGGTGCCAGTGCACTCTCTGGACTCACTGCAGTGCATCCCCAGGGGTGCCAGTGCACTCTCTGGACTCACTGCACTGCATTCCCAGTGGTGCCAGTGCACTCTCTGGACTCACTGCAGTGCATCCCCAGGGGTGCCAGTGCACTCTCTGGACTCACTGCACTGCAACCCCAGTGGTGCCAGTGCACTCTCTGGACTCACCGCACTGCATCCCCAGTGGTGCCAGTGCACTCTCTGGACTCACTGCACTGCATCCCCAAGGTGCCAGTGCACTCTCTGGACTAAACTGCACTGCATCCCCAGTGGTGCCCGTGCACTCTCTGGACTCACTGCAGTGCATCCCCACTGGTGCCAGTGCACTCTCTGGACTCACTGCATTGCATCCCCAGTGGTGCCAGAGCACTCTCTGGACTCACTGCACTGCATCCCCAGTGGTGCCAGTGCACTCTATGGACTCACTGCACTGCATCCCCAGTGGTGCCTTTGCAGTCTCTGGACTCACTACAGTTCATCCCCAGTTGAGCCAGTGCACTCTCTGGACTCACTGCACTCCATCCACACTGGTGCCAGTGCACTCTCTGGACTCACTGCACTCCATCCCCACTGGTGCCAGTCCACTCTCTGGACTCACTGCACTGCATCCCCAGTGGTGCCAGTGCACTCTCTGCACTCATGCACTGCATACCCAGTGGTGCCAGTGCACTCTTTGGACTCACTGCACTGCATGAAGAGTGGTGCCAGTGCACTCTCTGGACTCACTGCACTGCATCCCCAGTGGTGCCAGTGTAGTCTCTGGACTCACTGTAGTGCATCCCCAGTGGTGCCAGTGCAATCTCAGGACTCACTGTACTGCATCCCCACTGGTGCCAGAGCACTCTCTGGAGTCACTGCATTGCATCCCCAGTGGTGCCAGTGCACTCTCTGGACTCACAGCAGTGCATCCCCTGTGGTGCCATTGCACTCTCAGGACTCACTGCACTGCATCCCCAGTGGTGCCAGTGCACTCTCTGGACTCACTGCACTGCATCCCCAGTGGTGCCTGTGAAGTCTCTGGTCTCACTGCACTGCATCCCCAGTGGTGCCAGTGCACTCTCTGGACTCACTGCACTGCATCCCCATTGCTGACAGTGCCCTCTCTGGACTCAGTGCACTGCATCCCCAGTGGTGCCACTGCACTCTCTGAAAACACCGGGGAGCAACCGCAGCGGTGCCAGTGCACTCTCTGGACTCACTGCAGTGCATCCCCAGTGGTGCCAGTGCACTCTCTGGACTCACTGCAGTGTATCCCCTGTGGTGCCAGTGCACTCTCTGGACTCAGTGCACTGCATCCCAGTGGTGCCAGTGCACTCTCTGGACTCACTGTACTGCATCCCCAGTGGTGCCTGTGAAATCTCTGGACTCACTGCAGTGCATCCCCAGTGGTGCCAGTGCAATCTCAGGACTCACAGCAGTGCAGCTCCAGTTGGTGCCAGTGCACTCTCTGGAGTCACTGCACTGCATCCCCAGTGGTGCCAGTGCACTCTCTGGACTCACTGCATTGCATCCCCAGTGGTGCCAGTCCACTCTCTGGACTCACTGTGCTGCATCCCCTGTGGTGCCATTGCACTCTCAGGACTCACTGCACTGCATCCCCAGTGGTGCCAGTGCACTCTCTGGACTCACTGCACTGCATCCCCAGTGGTGCCTGTGAAGTCTCTGGTCTCACTGCACTGCATACCCAGTGGTGCCAGTGCACTCTGTGGACTCACTGCACTGCATCCCCATTGCTGACAGTGCCCTCTCTGGACTCAGTGCACTGCATCCCCAGTGGTGCCACTGCACTCTCTGAAAACACCGGGGTGCAACCGCAGCGGTGCCAGTGCACTCTCTGCACTCACGGCAGTGCATCCCCAGTGGTGCCAGTGCACTCTCTGGACTTGCCGGGGTGCATCCCCAGTGGTGCCAGAGCACTCTCTGGACTCACTGCACTGCATCCCCAGTGGTGCCAGTGCACTCTATGGACTCACTGCACTGCATCCCCAGTGGTGCCTTTGCAGTCTCTGGACTCACTACAGTTCATCCCCAGTTGAGCCAGTGCACTCTCTGGACTCACTGCACTCCATCCACACTGGTGCCAGTGCACTCTCTGGACTCACTGCACTCCATCCCCACTGGTGCCAGTCCACTCTCTGGACTCACTGCACTGCATCCCCAGTGGTGCCAGTGCACTCTCTGCACTCATGCACTGCATACCCAGTGGTGCCAGTGCACTCTTTGGACTCACTGCACTGCATGAAGAGTGGTGCCAGTGCACTCTCTGGACTCACTGCACTGCATCCCCTGTGGTGCCAGTGTAGTCTCTGGACTCACTGCACTGCATCCCCAGTGGTGCCAGTGCAATCTCAGGACTCACTGTACTGCATCCCCACTGGTGCCAGAGCACTCTCTGGAGTCACTGCATTGCATCCCCAGTGGTGCCAGTGCACTCTCTGGACTCACAGCAGTGCATCCCCTGTGGTGCCATTGCACTCTCAGGACTCACTGCACTGCATCCCCAGTGGTGCCAGTGCACTCTCTGGACTCACTGCACTGCATCCCCAGTGGTGCCTGTGAAGTCTCTGGTCTCACTGCACTGCATCCCCAGTGGTGCCAGTGCACTCTCTGGACTCACTGCACTGCATCCCCATTGCTGACAGTGCCCTCTCTGGACTCAGTGCACTGCATCCCCAGTGGTGCCACTGCACTCTCTGAAAACACCGGGGAGCAACCGCAGCGGTGCCAGTGCACTCTCTGGACTCACTGCAGTGCATCCCCAGTGGTGCCAGTGCACTCTCTGGACTCACTGCAGTGTATCCCCTGTGGTGCCAGTGCACTCTCTGGACTCAGTGCACTGCATCCCAGTGGTGCCAGTGCACTCTCTGGACTCACTGTACTGCATCCCCAGTGGTGCCTGTGAAATCTCTGGACTCACTGAAGTGCATCCCAGTGGTGCCAGTGCAATCTCAGGACTCAGAGCAGTGCAGCTCCAGTTGGTGCCAGTGCACTCTCTGGAGTCACTGCAGTGCATCCCCAGTGGTGCCAGTGCACTCTCTGGACTCACTGCATTGCATCCCCAGTGGTGCCAGTCCACTCTCTGGACTCACTGTGCTGCATCCCCTGTGGTGCCATTGCACTCTCAGGACTCACTGCACTGCATCCCCAGTGGTGCCAGTGCACTCTCTGGACTCACTGCACTGCATCCCCAGTGGTGCCTGTGAAGTCTCTGGTCTCACTGCACTGCATACCCAGTGGTGCCAGTGCACTCTCTGGACTCACTGCACTGCATCCCCATTGCTGACAGTGCCCTCTCTGGACTCAGTGCACTGCATCCCCAGTGGTGCCACTGCACTCTCTGAAAACACCGGGGTGCAACCGCAGCGGTGCCAGTGCACTCTCTGCACTCACGGCAGTGCATCCCCAGTGGTGCCAGTGCACTCTCTGGACTTGCCGGGGTGCATCCCCAGTGGTGCCAGTGCACTCTCTGGACTCACTGCATTACATCCGCAGTGGTGCCAGTGCACTCTCTGGACTCACTGCAGTGCATCCCCACTGGTGCCAGTGCACTCTCTGGACTCACTGCAGTGCATCCCCAATCGTACCAGTGCACTCTCTGGACTCACTGCACTGCATCCCCAGTGGTGCCACTGCAACCTCTGGTCTCACTGCAGTGCATACCCAGTGGTGCCAGTGCACTCTCTGGACTCACTGCAGTGCATCCCCAGTGGTAACAGTGCACTCTCTGGACTCACTGTAGTGCATCCCCAGTGGTGCCAGTGCACTCTCTGGACTCACTGCACTGCATCCCCGGTGGTGCCAGTGCACTCTCTGGACTCACTGCACTGTATCCCCAGTGGTGACAGTGCACTCTCTGGACTTGCCGGGGTGCATCCCCAGTGGTGCCAGTGCACTCTCTGGAGTCACCGGGGTGCATCCCCAGAGGTGCCAGTGCACTCTCTGGACTCACTGCTCTACATCCCCAGTGGTGCCAGTTCACTCTGTGGACTCAAGGAACTGAATCCCCTGTGGTGCCAGTGCACTCTCTGGACTCACTGTACTGCATCCCCAGTGGTGCCTGTGAAGTCCCTGGTCTCACTGCAGTGCATCCCAGTGGTGCCAGTGCAATCTCAGGACTCACAGCAGTGCAGCTCCAGTTGGTGCCAGTGCACTCTCTGGACTCACTGCAGTGCATCCCCAGTGGTGCCAGTGCACTCTCTGGACTCACTGCATTGCATCCCCAGTGGTGCCAGTGCACTCTCTGGACTCACTGCAGTGCATCCCCTGTGGTGCCAGTGCACTCTCTGCACTCACGGCAGTGCATCCCCAGTGGTGCCAGTGCACTCTCTGGACTCACTGCACTGCATCCCCAGTGGTGCCAGTGCACTCTCTGGACTCACTGCACTGCATCCCCAGTGGTGACAGTGCACTCTCTGGACTTGCCGGGGTGCATCCCCAGTGGTGCCAGTGCAGTCTCTGGAGTCACCGGGGTGCATCCCCAGAGGTGCCAGTGCACTCTCTGGACTCACTGCTCTACATCCCCAGTGGTGCCAGTTCACTCTCTGGACTCAAGGAACTGAATCCCCTGTGGTGCCAGTGCACTCTCTGGACTCACTGTACTGCATCCCCAGTGGTGCCTGTGAAGTCTCTGGACTCACTGCAGTGCATCCCCAGTGGTGCCAGTGCACTCTCTGGACTTGCCGGGGTGCATCCCCAGTGGTGCCAGTGCACTCTCTGGACTCACTGCATTACATCCGCAGTGGTGCCCGTGCACTCTCTGGACTCACTGCAGTGCATCCCCACTGGTGCCAGTGCACTCTCTGGACTCACTGCAGTGCATCCCCAATCGTACCAGTGCACTCTCTGGACTCACTGCACTGCATCCCCAGTGGTGCCACTGCAACCTCTGGTCTCACTGCAGTGCATACCCAGTGGTGCCAGTGCACTCTCTGGACTCACTGCAGTGCATCCCCAGTGGTAACAGTGCACTCTCTGGACTCACTGTAGTGCATCCCCAGTGGTGCCAGTGCACTCTCTGGACTCACTGCACTGCATCCCCGGTGGTGCCAGTGCACTCTCTGGACTCACTGCACTGTATCCCCAGTGGTGACAGTGCACTCTCTGGACTTGCCGGGGTGCATCCCCAGTGGTGCCAGTGCACTCTCTGGAGTCACCGGGGTGCATCCCCAGAGGTGCCAGTGCACTCTCTGGACTCACTGCTCTACATCCCCAGTGGTGCCAGTTCACTCTGTGGACTCAAGGAACTGAATCCCCTGTGGTGCCAGTGCACTCTCTGGACTCACTGTACTGCATCCCCAGTGGTGCCTGTGAAGTCCCTGGTCTCACTGCAGTGCATCCCAGTGGTGCCAGTGCAATCTCAGGACTCACAGCAGTGCAGCTCCAGTTGGTGCCAGTGCACTCTCTGGACTCACTGCAGTGCATCCCCAGTGGTGCCAGTGCACTCTCTGGACTCACTGCATTGCATCCCCAGTGGTGCCAGTGCACTCTCTGGACTCACTGCAGTGCATCCCCTGTGGTGCCAGTGCACTCTCTGCACTCACGGCAGTGCATCCCCAGTGGTGCCAGTGCACTCTCTGGACTCACTGCACTGCATCCCCAGTGGTGCCAGTGCACTCTCTGGACTCACTGCACTGCATCCCCAGTGGTGACAGTGCACTCTCTGGACTTGCCGGGGTGCATCACCAGTGGTGCCAGTGCACTCTCTGGAGTCACCGGGGTGCATCCCCAGAGGTGCCAGTGCACTCTCTGGACTCACTGCTCTACATCCCCAGTGGTGCCAGTTCACTCTCTGGACTCAAGGAACTGAATCCCCTGTGGTGCCAGTGCACTCTCTGGACTCACTGTACTGCATCCCCAGTGGTGCCTGTGAAGTCTCTGGACTCACTGCAGTGCATCCCCAGTGGTGCCAGTGCACTCTCTGGACTCACCGGGGTGCATCCCCAGTGGTGCCAGTGCACTCTCTGGACTCACTGCAGTGCATCCCCAGTGGTGCCAGTGCACTCTCTGGACTTGCAGTGCATCCCCAGTGGTGCCAGTGCATCCCCAGTGGTGCCAGTGCACTCTCTGGACTCACTGCATTACATCCGCAGTGGTGCCCGTGCACTCTCTGGACTCACTGCAGTGCATCCCCACTGGTGCCAGTGCACTCTCTGGACTCACTGCAGTGCATCCCCAATCGTACCAGTGCACTCTCTGGACTCACTGCACTGCATCCCCAGTGGTGCCACTGCAACCTCTGGTCTCACTGCAGTGCATACCCAGTGGTGCCAGTGCACTCTCTGGACTCACTGCAGTGCATCCCCAGTGGTACCAGTGCACTCTCTGGACTCACTGTAGTGCATCCCCAGTGGTGCCAGTGCACTCTCTGGACTCACTGCACTGCATCCCCGGTGGTGCCAGTGCACTCTCTGGACTCACTGCACTGTATCCCCAGTGGTGACAGTGCACTCTCTGGACTTGCCGGGGTGCATCCCCAGTGGTGCCAGTGCACTCTCTGGAGTCACCGGGGTGCATCCCCAGAGGTGCCAGTGCACTCTCTGGACTCACTGCTCTACATCCCCAGTGGTGCCAGTTCACTCTCTGGACTCACTGCACTGCATCCCCAGTGGTGCCACTGCACTCTCTGGACTCACTGTACTGCATCCCCAGTGGTGCCTGTGAAGTCTCTGGTCTCACTGCAGTGCATCCCAGTGGTGCCAGTGCAATCTCAGGACTCACAGCAGTGCAGCTCCAGTTGGTGCCAGTGCACTCTCTGGACTCACTGCAGTGCATCCCCAGTGGTGCCAGTGCACTCTCTGGACTCACTGCATTGCATCCCCAGTGGTGCCAGTGCACTCTCTGGACTCACTGCAGTGCATCCCCTGTGGTGCCATTGCACTCTCAGGACTCACTGCACTGCATCCCCAGTGGTGCCAGTGCACTCTCTGGACTCACTGCACTGCATCCCCAGTGGTGCCTGTGAAGTCTCTGGTCTCACTGCACTGCATCCCCAGTGGTGCCAGTGCACTCTCTGGACTCACTGCACTGCATCCCCATTGCTGACAGTGCCCTCTCTGGACTCAGTGCACTGCATCCCCAGTGGTGCCACTGCACTCTCTGAAAACACCGGGGAGCAACCGCAGCGGTGCCAGTGCACTCTCTGCACTCACGGCAGTGCATCCCCAGTGGTGCCAGTGCACTCTCTGGACTCACTGCAGTGTATCCCCTGTGGTGCCAGTGCACTCTCTGGACTCAGTGCACTGCATCCCAGTGGTGCCAGTGCACTCTCTGGACTCACTGCAGTGCATCCCAGTGGTGCCAGTGCACTCTCTGGACTCACTGCAGTGCATCCCCAGTGGTGCCAGTGCACTCTCTGGACTCACTGCACTGCATCCCCAGTGGTGCCAGTGCACTCTCTGGACTCACTGCACTGCATCCCCAGTGGTGCCAGTGCACTCTCTGGACTCACTGCACTGCACCCCCAGTGGTGCCAGTGCACTCTCTGGACTCACTGCAGTGCATCCCCAGTGGTGCCAGTGCACTCTCTGGACTCACTGCACTTCATCCCCAGTGGTGCCAGTGCACTCTCTGGACTCACTGCACTGCATCCCCAGTGGTGCCAGTACACTCTCTGGACTCACTGCACTGCATCCCCAGTGGTGACAGTGCACTCTCTGGACCTGCCGGGGTGCATCCCCAGTGGTGCCAGTGCACTCTCTGGAGTCACCGGGGTGCATCCCCAGTGGTGCCAGTGCACTCTCTGGACTCACTGCTCTACATCCCCAGTGGTGCCAGTTCACTCTCTGGACTCAAGGAACTGAATCCCCTGTGGTGCCAGTGCACTCTCTGGACTCACTGTACTGCATTCCCAGTGGTGCCTGTGAAGTCTCTCGTCTCACTGCAGTGCATCCCAGTGGTGCCAGTGCAATCTCAGGACTCACAGCAGTGCAGCTCCAGTTGGTGCCAGTGCACTCTCTGGACTCACTGCAGTGCATCCCCAGTGGTGCCAGTGCACTCTCTGGACTCACTGCAGTGCATCCCCTGTGGTGCCATTGCACTCTCAGGACTCACTGCACTGCATCCCTAGTGGTGCCAGTGCACTCTCTGGACTCACTGCACTGCATCCCCAGTGGTGCCTGTGATGTCTCTGGTCTCACTGCACTGCATCCGCAGTGGTGCCAGTGCACTCTCTGGACTCACTGCACTGCATCCCCATTGCTGACAGTGCCCTCTCTGGACTCAGTGCACTGCATCCCCAGTGGTGCCACTGCACTCTCTGAAAACACCGGGGAGCAACCGCAGCAGTGCCAGTGCACTCTCTTGCACTCACGGCAGTGCATCCCCAGTGGTGCCAGTGCACTCTCTGGACTCAGTGCACTGCATCCCAGTGGTGCCAGTGCACTCTCTGGACTCACTGCACTGCATCCCAGTGGTGCCAGTGCACTCTCTGGACTCACTGCACTTCATCCCCAGTGGTGCCAGTGCACTCTCTGGACTCACTGCAGTGCATCCCCAGTGGTGCCACTGCAACCTCTGGTCTCACTGCACTGCATCCCCAGTGGTGCCAGTGCACTCTCTGGACTCACTGCACTGCATCCCCAGTGGTGCCAGTGCACTCTCTGGACTCACTGCACTGCATCCCCAGTGGTGACAGTGCACTCTCTGGACTTGCCGGGGTGCATCCCCAGTGGTGCCAGTGCACTCTGGACTCACTGCACTACTTCCCCAATGGTGCCAGTGCACTCTCTGGACTTGCCGGGGTGCATCCCCAGTGGTGCCAGTGCACTCTCTGGAGTCACCGGGGTGCATCCCCAGAGGTGCCAGTGCACTCTCTGGACTCACTGCTCTACATCCCCAGTGGTGCCAGTTCACTCTCTGGACTCAAGGAACTGAATCCCCTGTGGTGCCAGTGCACTCTCTGGACTCACTGTACTGCATCCCCAGTGGTGCCTGTGAAGTCTCTGGTCTCACTGCAGTGCATCCCAGTGGTGCCAGTGCAATCTCAGGACTCACAGCAGTGCAGCTCCAGTTGGTGCCAGTGCACTCTCTGGACTCACTGCAGTGCATCCCCAGTGGTGCCAGTGCACTCTCTGGACTCACTGCATTGCATCCCCAGTGGTGCCAGTGCACTCTCTGGACTCACTGCAGTGCATCCCCTGTGGTGCCATTGCACTCTCAGGACTCACTGCACTGCATCCCCAGTGGTGCCAGTGCACTCTCTGGACTCACTGCACTGCATCCCCAGTGGTGCCTGTGAAGTCTCTGGTCTCACTGCACTGCATCCCCAGTGGTGCCAGTGCACTCTCTGGACTCACTGCACTGCATCCCTATTGCTGACAGTGCCCTCTCTGGACTCAGTGCACTGCATCCCCAGTGGTGCCACTGCACTCTCTGAAAACACCAGGGAGCAACCGCAGCTGTGCCAGTGCACTCTCTGCACTCACGGCAGTGCATCCCCAGTGGTGCCAGTGCACTCTCTGGACTCACTGCAGTGTATCCCCTGTGGTGCCAGTGCACTCTCTGGACTCAGTGCACTGCATCCCAGTGGTGCCAGTGCACTCTCTGGACTCACTGCACTGCATCCCAGTGGTGCCAGTGCACTCTCTGGACTCACTGCAGTGCATCCCCAGTGGTGCCAGTGCACTCTCTGGACTCACTGCACTTCATCCCCAGTGGTGCCAGTGCACTCTCTGGACTCACTGCAGTGCATCCCCTGTGGTGCCACTGCAACCTCTGGTCTCACTGCACTGCATCCCCAGTGGTGCCAGTGCACTCTCTGGACTCACTGCACTGCATCCCCAGTGGTGCCAGTGCACTCTCTGGACTCACTGCACTGCATCCCCAGTGGTGACAGTGCACTCTCTGGACTTGCCGGGGTGCATCCCCAGTGGTGCCAGTGCACTCTGGACTCACTGCACTACTTCCACAATGGTGCCAGTTCACTCTCTGGACTCACTGCAGTGCATCCCCTGTGGTGCCATTGCACTCTCATGACTCACTGCACTGCATCCCCAGTGGTGCCAGTGCACTCTCTGGTCTCACTGCAGTGCATCCCCAGTGGTGCCAGTGGCTCTCTGGACTCATTGCACTGCATCCCCAGTGGTGCCAGTGCACTCTCTGGACTCACTGCAGTGCATCCACAGTGGTGCCAGTGTACTCTCTTAATTCACTGCACTGCATCCCCAGTGGTGCCAGTGCACTCTCTGGACTCACTGCAGTGCATCCCCTGTGGTGCCATTGCACTCTCAGGACTCACTGCACTGCATCCCCAGTGGTGCCAGTGCACTCTCTGGACTCACTGCACTGCATCCCCAGTGGTGCCTGTGAAGTCTCTGGACTCACTGAAGTGCATCCCAGTGGTGCCAGTGCAATCTCAGGACTCACAGCAGTGCAGCTCCAGTTGGTGCCAGTGCACTCTCTGGAGTCACTGCAGTGCATCCCCAGTGGTGCCAGTGCACTCTCTGGACTCACTGCATTGCATCCCCAGTGGTGCCAGTCCACTCTCTGGACTCACTGTGCTGCATCCCCTGTGGTGCCATTGCACTCTCAGGACTCACTGCACTGCATCCCCAGTGGTGCCAGTGCACTCTCTGGACTCACTGCACTGCATCCCCAGTGGTGCCTGTGAAGTCTCTGGTCTCACTGCACTGCATACCCAGTGGTGCCAGTGCACTCTCTGGACTCACTGCACTGCATCCCCATTGCTGACAGTGCCCTCTCTCGACTCAGTGCAATGCATCCCCAGTGGTGCCCGTGCACTCTCTGAAAACACCGGGGTGCAACCGCAGCGGTGCCAGTGCACTCTCTGCACTCACGGCAGTGCATCCCCAGTGGTGCCAGTGCACTCTCTGGACTCACTGCACTGCATCCCCAGTGGTGCCAGTGCACTCTCTGGACTCACTGCACTGCATCCCCAGTGGTGACAGTGCACTCTCTGGACTTGCCGGGGTGCATCCCCAGTGGTGCCAGTGCACTCTCTGGAGTCACCGGGGTGCATCCCCAGAGGTGCCAGTGCACTCTCTGGACTCACTGCTCTACATCCCCAGTGGTGCCAGTTCACTCTCTGGACTCAAGGAACTGAATCCCCTGTGGTGCCAGTGCACTCTCTGGACTCACTGTACTGCATCCCCAGTGGTGCCTGTGAAGTCTCTGGTCTCACTGCAGTGCATCCCAGTGGTGCCAGTGCAATCTCAGGACTCACAGCAGTGCAGCTCCAGTTGGTGCCAGTGCACTCTCTGGACTCACTGCAGTGCATCCCCAGTGGTGCCAGTGCACTCTCTGGACTCACTGCATTGCATCCCCAGTGGTGCCAGTGCACTCTCTGGACTCACTGCACTGCATCCCCATTGCTGACAGTGCCCTCTCTGGACTCAGTGCACTGCATCCCCAGTGGTGCCACTGCACTCTCTGAAAACACCGGGGAGCAACCGCAGCGGTGCCAGTGCACTCTCTGCACTCACGGCAGTGCATCCCCAGTGGTGCCAGTGCACTCTCTGGACTCAGTGCACTGCATCCCAGTGGTGCCATTGCAATCTCTGGACTCACTGCACTGCATCCCAGTGGTGCCAGTGCACTCTCTGGACTCACTGCAGTGCATCCCCAGTGGTGCCAGTGCACTCTCTGGACTCACTGCACTGCATCCCCAGTGGTGCCAGTGCACTCTCTGGACTCACTGCACTGCATCCCCAGTGGTGCCAGTGCACTCTCTGGACTCACTGCACTGCACCCCCAGTGGTGCCAGTGCACTCTCTGGACTCACTGCAGTGCATCACCACTGGTGCCAGTGCACTCTCTGGACTCACTGCACTTCATCCCCAGTGGTGCCAGTGCACTCTCTGGACTCACTGCAGTGCATCCCCAGTGGTGCCACTGCAACCTCTGGTCTCACTGCACTGCATCCCCAGTGGTGCCAGTGCACTCTCTGGACTCACTGCACTGCATTCCCAGTGGTGACAGTGCACTCTCTGGACTTGCCGGGGTGCATCCCCAGTGGTGCCAGTGCACTCTGGACTCACTGCACTACTTCCCCAATGGTGCCAGTTCACTCTCTGGACTCACTGAACTGAATCCCCAGTAGTGCCAGTGTACTCTCTGGACTCACTGTACTGCATCCCCATTGGTGCCTGTGAAATCTCTGGACTCACTGCAGTGCATCACCAGTGGTGCCAGTGCAATCTCAGGACTCACAGCAGTGCAGCTCCAGTTGGTGCCAGTGCACTCTCTGGACTCACTGCACTGCATCCCCAGAGGTGCCAGTGCACTCTCTGGACTCACTGCAGTGCATCCCCTGTGGTGCCATTGCACTCTCATGACTCACTGCACTGCATCCCCAGTGGTGCCAGTGCACTCTCTGGTCTCACTGCAGTGCATCCCCAGTGGTGCCAGTGGCTCTCTGGACTCATTGCACTGCATCCCCAGTGGTGCCAGTGCACTCTCTGGACTCACTGCAGTGCATCCACAGTGGTGCCAGTGTACTCTCTTAATTCACTGCACTGCATCCCCAGTGGTGCCAGTGCACTCTCTGGACTCACTGCAGTGCATCCCCTGTGGTGCCATTGCACTCTCAGGACTCACTGCACTGCATCCCCAGTGGTGCCAGTGCACTCTCTGGACTCACTGCACTGCATCCCCAGTGGTGCCTGTGAAGTCTCTGGACTCACTGCAGTGCATCCCAGTGGTGCCAGTGCAATCTCAGGACTCAGAGCAGTGCAGCTCCAGTTGGTGCCAGTGCACTCTCTGGAGTCACTGCAGTGCATCCCCAGTGGTGCCAGTGCACTCTCTGGACTCACTGCTTTGCATCCCCAGTGGTGCCAGTGCACTCTCTGGACTCACTGTGCTGCATCCCCTGTGGTGCCATTGCACTCTCAGGACTCACTGCACTGCATCACCAGTGGTGACAGTGCACTCTCTGGACTCACTGCACTGCATCCCCAGTGGTGCCTGTGAAGTCTCTGGTCTCACTGCACTGCATACCCAGTGGTGCCAGTGCACTCTCTGGACTCACTGCACTGCATCCCCATTTCTGACAGTGCCCTCTCTGGACTCAGTGCACTGCATCCCCAGTGGTGCCACTGCACTCTCTGAAAACACCGGGGTGCAACCGCAGCGGTGCCAGTGCACTCTCTGCACTCACGGCAGTGCATCCCCAGTGGTGCCAGTGCACTCTCTGGACTCACTGCAGTGTATCCCCTGTGGTGCCAGTTCACTCTCTGGACTCAGTGCACTGCATCCCAGTGGTGCCAGTGCACTCTCTGGACTCAGTGCACTGCATCCCAGTGGTGCCAGTGCACTCTCTGGACTCACTGCACTGCATCCCCAGTGGTGCCAGTGCACTCTCTGGACTCACTGCACTGCATCCCAGTGGTGACAGTGCACTCTCTGGACTTGCCGGGGTGCATCCCCAGTGGTGCCAGTGCACTCTGGACTCACTGCACTACTTCCCCAATGGTGCCAGTTCACTCTCTGGACTCACTGAACTGAATCCCCAGTAGTGCCAGTGTACTCTCTGGACTCACTGTACTGCATCCCATTGGTGCCTGTGAAATCTCTGGACTCACTGCAGTGCATCCCCAGTGGTGCCGGTGCAATCTCAGGACTCACAGCAGTGCAGCTCCAGTTGGTGCCAGTGCACTCTCTGGACTCACTGCACTGCATCCCCAGTGGTGCCAGTGCACTCTCTGGACTCACTGCACTGCATCCCCAGAGGTGCCAGTGCACTCTCTGGACTCATGCAGTGCATCCCCTGTGGTGCCATTGCACTCTCTGGACTCACTGCACTGCATCCCCAGTGGTGCCAGTGCACTCTCTGGTCTCACTGCAGTGCATCCCCAGTCGTGCCAGTGGCTCTCTGGACTCATTGCACTGCATCACCAGTGGTGCCTGTGAAATCTCTGGACTCACTGCAGTGCATCCCAGTGGTGCCAGTGCAATCTCTGGACTCACTGTGCTGCATCCCCAGTGGTGCCATTGCACTCTCAGGACTCACTGCACTGCATCCCCAGTGGTGCCAGTGCACTCTCTGGACTCACTGCACTGCATACCCAGTGGTGCCAGTGCACTCTCTGGACTCACTGCATTGCATCCCCAGTGGTGCCAGTGCACTCTCTGGACTCACTGTGCTGCATCCCCAGTGGTGCCATTGCACTCTCAGGACTCACTGCACTGCATCCCCAGTGGTGCCAGTGCACTCTCTGGACTCACTGCACTGCATCCCCAGTGGTGCCAGTGCACTCTCTGGACTCACTGCACTGCATCCCCATTGCTGACAGTGCCCTCTCTGGACTCAGTGCACTGCATCCCCAGTGGTGCCACTGCACTCTCTGAAAACACCGGGGTGCAACTGCAGCGGTGCCAGTGCACTCTCTGCACTCACGGCAGTGCATCCCCAGTGGTGCCAGTGCACTCTCTGGACTCACGGCAGTGCATCCCCTGTGGTGCCAGTGCACTCTCTGTACTCAGTGCACTGCATCCCAGTGGTGCCAGTGCACTCTCTGGACTCACTGCACTGCATCCCCAGTGGTGCCAGTGCACTCTCTGGACTCACTGCACTGCATCCCCAGTGGTGCCAGTGCACTCTCTGGAGTCACTGCACTGCACCCCCAGTGGTGCCAGTGCACTCTCTGGACTCACTGCACTGCATCCCCAGTGGTGCCAGTGCACTCTCTGGACTCACTGCACTGCATCCCCAGTGGTGCCAGTGCACTCTCTGGACTCACTGCAGTGCAACCCCAAAGGTGCCAGTGCATTCTCTTTACTCACTGCAGTGCATCCCCACTGGTGCCAGTGCACTCTCTGGACTCACTGCACTGCATCCCCAGTGGTGCCAGTGCACTCTCTGGACTCACTGCAGTCCATCCCCAGTGGTGCCAGTGCACTCTCTGGACTCACTGCACTGCATCCCCAGTGGTGCCAGTGCACTCTCTTTACTCACTGCACTGCATCCCCAGTGGTGCCAGTGCACTCTCTGGACTCACTGCACTGCATCCCCAGTGGTGCCACTGCACTGTCTGGACTCACTGCACTGCATCCCCAGTGGTGCCAGTGAACTGTCTGGACTCACTTCATTCCCAGTGGTGCCAGGGCACTCTCTGGACTCACTGCACTGCATCCCCAGTGGTGCCTGTGAAGTCTCTGGACTCACTGCAGTGCATCCCCAGTGGTGCCAGTGAAGTCTCTGTGTTAGTGTTGGGGAGAATCGAATGGATGTTTTACTAATGTCTCTTAGGTAATGGGACCTACAGTGTAATTAAGCATTGCCAAATGTACTTACATTATCAATTAATCTATGTATACTGGATACTTAGGGAGTACATTGAACAATCAAAAGAGTCATTGAAGGGGAACCTTGGGAGGGAACAGGTACAACCTGACCTTGGATAAGGGCCTGGAAATGATGAAATGAGTTGAAGCAGAACCAAGAAGCGGAGGGAGCATGCGTCGAGTAAGAAAGGTGAAAAGTTTAGCGGAGAGGAAGACTCCTTACTTCATCTGGACGACCACCTGGACGACCACCAGAGTGCGCCACGCATGTGCAAAGGGGAGGGGAGCTAATTAGAATGAAAAGCGAGGCTGCTGTTGCAACCTGTAAAGACTATGTATACCTGACGCAATATTGTATGTATAAATAACGGCTGGGAAGTAACGGGACTTGAAGCCAGATTTGGGCACCTGCCCCGGCTTCCAGCGCTGAATAAAGCACCTTCATATAATCACTTGGTGATTATGTGGTTGCTAGGCTAACATCTGGACTCACTGCACTGCATCCCCAGTGGTGCCAGTGCACTCTCTGGACTCACTGCACTGCATCCCCAGTGGTGCCAGTGCACTCTGGACTCACTGCACTACTTCCCCAATGGTGCCAGTTCACTCTCTGGACTCACTGAACTGAATCCCCAGTAGTGCCAGTGTACTCTCTGGACTCACTCTACTGCATCCCATTGCTGCCTGTGAAATCTCTGGACTCACTGCAGTGCATCCCCAGTGGTGCCGGTGCAATCTCAGGACTCACAGCAGTGCAGCTCCAGTTGGTGCCAGTGCACTCTCTGGACTCACTGCACTGCATCCCCAGTGGTGCCAGTGCACTCTCTGGACTCACTGCACTGCATCCCCAGAGGTGCCAGTGCACTCTCTGGACTCACTGCAGTGCATCCCCTGTGGTGCCATTGCACTCTATGGACTCACTGCACTGCATCCCCAGTGGTGCCAGTGCACTCTCTGGTCTCACTGCAGTGCATCCCCAGTCGTGCCAGTGGCTCTCTGGACTCATTGCACTGCATCACCAGTGGTGCCTGTGAAGTCTCTGGACTCACTGCAGTGCATCCCAGTGGTGCCAGTGCAATCTCAGGACTCACAGCAGTGCAGCTCCAGTTAGTGCCAGTGCACTCTCTGGACTCACTGCACTGCATACCCAGTGGTGCCAGTGCACTCTCTGGACTCACTGCATTGCATCCCCAGTGGTGCCAGTGCACTCTCTGGACTCAGTGCACTGCATCCCAGTGGTGACAGTGCACTCTCTGGACCTGCCGGGGTGCATCCCCAGTGGTGCCAGTGCACTCTCTGGACTCACTGCTCTACATCCCCAGTGGTGCCAGTTCACTCTCTGGACTCAAGGAACTGAATCCCCTGTGGTGCCAGTGCACTCTCTGGACTCACTGTACTGCATCCCCAGTGGTGCCTGTGAAGTCTCTGGTCTCACTGCAGTGCATCCCAGTGGTGCCAGTGCAATCTCAGGACTCACAGCAGTGCAGCTCCAGTTGGTGCCAGTGCACTCTCTGGACTCACTGCAGTGCATCCCCAGTGGTGCCAGTGCACTCTCTGGACTCACTGCAGTGCATCCCCTGTGGTGCCATTGCACTCTCAGGACTCACTGCACTGCATCCCTAGTGGTGCCAGTGCACTCTCTGGACTCACTGCACTGCATCCCCAGTGGTGCCTGTGATGTCTCTGGTCTCACTGCACTGCATCCGCAGTGGTGCCAGTGCACTCTCTGGACTCACTGCACTGCATCCCCATTGCTGACAGTGCCCTCTCTGGACTCAGTGCACTGCATCCCCAGTGGTGCCACTGCACTCTCTGAAAACACCGGGGTGCAACCGCAGCAGTGCCAGTGCACTCTCTTGCACTCACGGCAGTGCATCCCCAGTGGTGCCAGTGCACTCTCTGGACTCACTGCAGTGTATCCCCTGTGGTGCCAGTGCACTCTCTGGACTCAGTGCACTGCATCCCAGTGGTGCCAGTGCACTCTCTGGACTCACTGCACTGCATCCCAGTGGTGCCAGTGCACTCTCTGGACTCACTGCAGTGCATCCCCAGTGGTGCCAGTGCACTCTCTGGACTCACTGCACTGCACCCCCAGTGGTGCCAGTGCACTCTCTGGACTCACTGCAGTGCATCCCCAGTGGTGCAGTGCACTCTCTGGACTCACTGCACTTCATCCCCAGTGGTGCCAGTGCACTCTCTGGACTCACTGCAGTGCATCCCCAGTGGTGCCACTGCAACCTCTGGTCTCACTGCACTGCATCCCCAGTGGTGCCAGTGCACTCTCTGGACTCACTGCACTGCATCCCCAGTGGTGCCAGTGCACTCTCTGGACTCACTGCACTGCATCCCCAGTGGTGACAGTGCACTCTCTGGACTTGCCGGGGTGCATCCCCAGTGGTGCCAGTGCACTCTGGACTCACTGCACTACTTCCCCAATGGTGCCAGTTCACTCTCTGGACTCACTGAACTGAATCCCCAGTAGTGCCAGTGTACTCTCTGGACTCACTGTACTGCATCCCCATTGGTGCCTGTGAAATCTCTGGACTCACTGCAGTGCATCCCCAGTGGTGCCAGTGCAATCTCAGGACTCACTGCACTGCATCCCCAGTGGTGACAGTGCACTCTCTGGACTTGCCGGGGTGCATCCCCAGTGGTGCCAGTGCACTCTCTGGAGTCACCGGGGTGCATCCCCAGAGGTGCCAGTGCACTCTCTGGACTCACTGCTCTACATCCCCAGTGGTGCCAGTTCACTCTCTGGACTCAAGGAACTGAATCCCCTGTGGTGCCAGTGCACTCTCTGGACTCACTGTACTGCATCCCCAGTGGTGCCTGTGAAGTCTCTGGTCTCACTGCAGTGCATCCCAGTGGTGCCAGTGCAATCTCAGGACTCACAGCAGTGCAGCTCCAGTTGGTGCCAGTGCACTCTCTGGACTCACTGCAGTGCATCCCCAGTGGTGCCAGTGCACTCTCTGGACTCACTGCATTGCATCCCCAGTGGTGCCAGTGCACTCTCTGGACTCACTGCAGTGCATCCCCTGTGGTGCCATTGCACTCTCAGGACTCACTGCACTGCATCCCCAGTGGTGCCAGTGCACTCTCTGGACTCACTGCACTGCATCCCCAGTGGTGCCTGTGAAGTCTCTGGTCTCACTGCACTGCATACCCAGTGGTGCCAGTGCACTCTCTGGACTCACTGCACTGCATCCCTATTGCTGACAGTGCCCTCTCTGGACTCAGTGCACTGCATCCCCAGTGGTGCCACTACACTCTCTGAAAACACCAGGGAGCAACCGCAGCTGTGCCAGTGCACTCTCTGCACTCACGGCAGTGCATCCCCAGTGGTGCCAGTGCACTCTCTGGACTCACTGCAGTGTATCCCCTGTGGTGCCAGTGCACTCTCTGGACTCAGTGCACTGCATCCCAGTGGTGCCAGTGCACTCTCTGGACTCACTGCACTGCATCCCAGTGGTGCCAGTGCACTCTCTGGACTCACTGCAGTGCATCCCCAGTGGTGCCAGTGCACTCTCTGGACTCACTGCACTTCATCCCCAGTGGTGCCAGTGCACTCTCTGGACTCACTGCAGTGCATCCCCTGTGGTGCCACTGCAACCTCTGGTCTCACTGCACTGCATCCCCAGTGGTGCCAGTGCACTCTCTGGACTCACTGCACTGCATCCCCAGTGGTGCCAGTGCACTCTCTGGACTCACTGCACTGCATCCCCAGTGGTGACAGTGCACTCTCTGGACTTGCCGGGGTGCATCCCCAGTGGTGCCAGTGCACTCTGGACTCACTGCACTACTTCCACAATGGTGCCAGTTCACTCTCTGGACTCACTGAACTGAATCCCCAGTAGTGCCAGTGTACTCTCTGCACTCACTGCACTGCATCCCCAGTGGTGCCAGTGCACTCTCTGGACTCACTGCACTGCATCCCCAGAGGTGCCAGTGCACTCTCTGGACTCACTGCAGTGCATCCCCTGTGGTGCCATTGCACTCTCATGACTCACTGCACTGCATCCCCAGTGGTGCCAGTGCACTCTCTGGTCTCACTGCAGTGCATCCCCAGTGGTGCCAGTGGCTCTCTGGACTCATTGCACTGCATCCCCAGTGGTGCCAGTGCACTCTCTGGACTCACTGCAGTGCATCCACAGTGGTGCCAGTGTACTCTCTTAATTCACTGCACTGCATCCCCAGTGGTGCCAGTGCACTCTCTGGACTCACTGCAGTGCATCCCCTGTGGTGCCATTGCACTCTCAGGACTCACTGCACTGCATCCCCAGTGGTGCCAGTGCACTCTCTGGACTCACTGCACTGCATCCCCAGTGGTGCCTGTGAAGTCTCTGGACTCACTGAAGTGCATCCCAGTGGTGCCAGTGCAATCTCAGGACTCACAGCAGTGCAGCTCCAGTTGGTGCCAGTGCACTCTCTGGAGTCACTGCAGTGCATCCCCAGTGGTGCCAGTGCACTCTCTGGACTCACTGCATTGCATCCCCAGTGGTGCCAGTCCACTCTCTGGACTCACTGTGCTGCATCCCCTGTGGTGCCATTGCACTCTCAGGACTCACTGCACTGCATCCCCAGTGGTGCCAGTGCACTCTCTGGACTCACTGCACTGCATCCCCAGTGGTGCCTGTGAAGTCTCTGGTCTCACTGCACTGCATACCCAGTGGTGCCAGTGCACTCTCTGGACTCACTGCACTGCATCCCCATTGCTGACAGTGCCCTCTCTCGACTCAGTGCAATGCATCCCCAGTGGTGCCACTGCACTCTCTGAAAACACCGGGGTGCAACCGCAGCGGTGCCAGTGCACTCTCTGCACTCACGGCAGTGCATCCCCAGTGGTGCCAGTGCACTCTCTGGACTCACTGCACTGCATCCCCAGTGGTGCCAGTGCACTCTCTGGACTCACTGCACTGCATCCCCAGTGGTGACAGTGCACTCTCTGGACTTGCCGGGGTGCATCCCCAGTGGTGCCAGTGCACTCTCTGGAGTCACCGGGGTGCATCCCCAGAGGTGCCAGTGCACTCTCTGGACTCACTGCTCTACATCCCCAGTGGTGCCAGTTCACTCTCTGGACTCAAGGAACTGAATCCCCTGTGGTGCCAGTGCACTCTCTGGACTCACTGTACTGCATCCCCAGTGGTGCCTGTGA
The DNA here is from genome assembly GCF_040182565.1 of Anser cygnoides. Taxonomy (NCBI): domain Eukaryota; kingdom Metazoa; phylum Chordata; class Aves; order Anseriformes; family Anatidae; genus Anser; species Anser cygnoides. The sequence goes on from NC_089911.1 coordinate 10,337,092, forward strand.
AGTCTCTGGTCTCACTGCAGTGCATCCCAGTGGTGCCAGTGCAATCTCAGGACTCACAGCAGTGCAGCTCCAGTTGGTGCCAGTGCACTCTCTGGACTCACTGCAGTGCATCCCCAGTGGTGCCAGTGCACTCTCTGGACTCACTGCATTGCATCCCCAGTGGTGCCAGTGCACTCTCTGGACTCACTGCACTGCATCCCCATTGCTGACAGTGCCCTCTCTGGACTCAGTGCACTGCATCCCCAGTGGTGCCACTGCACTCTCTGAAAACACCGGGGAGCAACCGCAGCGGTGCCAGTGCACTCTCTGCACTCACGGCAGTGCATCCCCAGTGGTGCCAGTGCACTCTCTGGACTCAGTGCACTGCATCCCAGTGGTGCCATTGCAATCTCTGGACTCACTGCACTGCATCCCAGTGGTGCCAGTGCACTCTCTGGACTCACTGCAGTGCATCCCCAGTGGTGCCAGTGCACTCTCTGGACTCACTGCACTGCATCCCCAGTGGTGCCAGTGCACTCTCTGGACTCACTGCACTGCATCCCCAGTGGTGCCAGTGCACTCTCTGGACTCACTGCACTGCACCCCCAGTGGTGCCAGTGCACTCTCTGGACTCACTGCAGTGCATCCCCACTGGTGCCAGTGCACTCTCTGGACTCACTGCACTTCATCCCCAGTGGTGCCAGTGCACTCTCTGGACTCACTGCAGTGCATCCCCAGTGGTGCCACTGCAACCTCTGGTCTCACTGCACTGCATCCCCAGTGGTGCCAGTGCACTCTCTGGACTCACTGCACTGCATTCCCAGTGGTGACAGTGCACTCTCTGGACTTGCCGGGGTGCATCCCCAGTGGTGCCAGTGCACTCTGGACTCACTGCACTACTTCCCCAATGGTGCCAGTTCACTCTCTGGACTCACTGAACTGAATCCCCAGTAGTGCCAGTGTACTCTCTGGACTCACTGTACTGCATCCCCATTGGTGCCTGTGAAATCTCTGGACTCACTGCAGTGCATCCCCAGTGGTGCCAGTGCAATCTCAGGACTCACAGCAGTGCAGCTCCAGTTGGTGCCAGTGCACTCTCTGGACTCACTGCACTGCATCCCCAGAGGTGCCAGTGCACTCTCTGGACTCACTGCAGTGCATCCCCTGTGGTGCCATTGCACTCTCATGACTCACTGCACTGCATCCCCAGTGGTGCCAGTGCACTCTCTGGTCTCACTGCAGTGCATCCCCAGTGGTGCCAGTGGCTCTCTGGACTCATTGCACTGCATCCCCAGTGGTGCCAGTGCACTCTCTGGACTCACTGCAGTGCATCCACAGTGGTGCCAGTGTACTCTCTTAATTCACTGCACTGCATCCCCAGTGGTGCCAGTGCACTCTCTGGACTCACTGCAGTGCATCCCCTGTGGTGCCATTGCACTCTCAGGACTCACTGCACTGCATCCCCAGTGGTGCCAGTGCACTCTCTGGACTCACTGCACTGCATCCCCAGTGGTGCCTGTGAAGTCTCTGGACTCACTGCAGTGCATCCCAGTGGTGCCAGTGCAATCTCAGGACTCAGAGCAGTGCAGCTCCAGTTGGTGCCAGTGCACTCTCTGGAGTCACTGCAGTGCATCCCCAGTGGTGCCAGTGCACTCTCTGGACTCACTGCTTTGCATCCCCAGTGGTGCCAGTGCACTCTCTGGACTCACTGTGCTGCATCCCCTGTGGTGCCATTGCACTCTCAGGACTCACTGCACTGCATCACCAGTGGTGACAGTGCACTCTCTGGACTCACTGCACTGCATCCCCAGTGGTGCCTGTGAAGTCTCTGGACTCACTGCACTGCATACCCAGTGGTGCCAGTGCACTCTCTGGACTCACTGCACTGCATCCCCATTTCTGACAGTGCCCTCTCTGGACTCAGTGCACTGCATCCCCAGTGGTGCCACTGCACTCTCTGAAAACACCGGGGTGCAACCGCAGCGGTGCCAGTGCACTCTCTGCACTCACGGCAGTGCATCCCCAGTGGTGCCAGTGCACTCTCTGGACTCACTGCAGTGTATCCCCTGTGGTGCCAGTGCACTCTCTGGACTCAGTGCACTGCATCCCAGTGGTGCCAGTGCACTCTCTGGACTCAGTGCACTGCATCCCAGTGGTGCCAGTGCACTCTCTGGACTCACTGCACTGCATCCCCAGTGGTGCCAGTGCACTCTCTGGACTCACTGCACTGCATCCCAGTGGTGACAGTGCACTCTCTGGACTTGCCGGGGTGCATCCCCAGTGGTGCCAGTGCACTCTGGACTCACTGCACTACTTCCCCAATGGTGCCAGTTCACTCTCTGGACTCACTGAACTGAATCCCCAGTAGTGCCAGTGTACTCTCTGGACTCACTGTACTGCATCCCATTGGTGCCTGTGAAATCTCTGGACTCACTGCAGTGCATCCCCAGTGGTGCCGGTGCAATCTCAGGACTCACAGCAGTGCAGCTCCAGTTGGTGCCAGTGCACTCTCTGGACTCACTGCACTGCATCCCCAGAGGTGCCAGTGCACTCTCTGGACTCACTGCAGTGCATCCCCTGTGGTGCCATTGCACTCTCTGGACTCACTGCACTGCATCCCCAGTGGTGCCAGTGCACTCTCTGGTCTCACTGCAGTGCATCCCCAGTCGTGCCAGTGGCTCTCTGGACTCATTGCACTGCATCACCAGTGGTGCCTTTGAAGTCTCTGGACTCACTGCAGTGCATCCCAGTGGTGCCAGTGCAATCTCAGGACTCACAGCAGTGCAGCTCCAGTTAGTGCCAGTGCACTCTCTGGACTCACTGCACTGCATACCCAGTGGTGCCAGTGCACTCTCTGGACTCACTGCATTGCATCCCCAGTGGTGCCAGTGCACTCTCTGGACTCACTGTGCTGCATCCCCAGTGGTGCCATTGCACTCTCAGGACTCACTGCACTGCATCCCCAGTGGTGCCAGTGCACTCTCTGGACTCACTGCACTGCATCCCCAGTGGTGCCAGTGCACTCTCTGGACTCACTGCACTGCATCCCCATTGCTGACAGTGCCCTCTCTGGACTCAGTGCACTGCATCCCCAGTGGTGCCACTGCACTCTCTGAAAACACCGGGGTGCAACTGCAGCGGTGCCAGTGCACTCTCTGCACTCACGGCAGTGCATCCCCAGTGGTGCCAGTGCACTCTCTGGACTCACGGCAGTGCATCCCCTGTGGTGCCAGTGCACTCTCTGTACTCAGTGCACTGCATCCCAGTGGTGCCAGTGCACTCTCTGGACTCACTGCACTGCATCCCCAGTGGTGCCAGTGCACTCTCTGGACTCACTGCACTGCATCCCCAGTGGTGCCAGTGCACTCTCTGGAGTCACTGCACTGCACCCCCAGTGGTGCCAGTGCACTCTCTGGACTCACTGCACTGCATCCCCAGTGGTGCCAGTGCACTCTCTGGACTCACTGCACTGCATCCCCAGTGGTGCCAGTGCACTCTCTGGACTCACTGCAGTGCAACCCCAAAGGTGCCAGTGCATTCTCTTTACTCACTGCAGTGCATCCCCACTGGTGCCAGTGCACTCTCTGGACTCACTGCACTGCATCCCCAGTGGTGCCAGTGCACTCTCTGGACTCACTGCAGTGCAACCCCAAAGGTGCCAGTGCATTCTCTTTACTCACTGCAGTGCATCCCCACTGGTGCCAGTGCACTCTCTGGACTCACTGCACTGCATCCCCAGTGGTGCCAGTGCACTCTCTGGACTCACTGCAGTCCATCCCCAGTGGTGCCAGTGCACTCTCTGGACTCACTGCACTGCATCCCCAGTGGTGCCAGTGCACTCTCTTTACTCACTGCACTGCATCCCCAGTGGTGCCAGTGCACTCTCTGGACTCACTGCACTGCATCCCCAGTGGTGCCAGTGCACTCTCTGGACTCACTGCAGTGCATCCCCAGTGGTTCCAGTGAACTGTCTGGACTCACTTCATTCCCAGTGGTGCCAGGGCACTCTCTGGACTCACTGCACTGCATCCCCAGTGGTGCCTGTGAAGTCTCTGGACTCACTGCAGTGCATCCCCAGTGGTGCCAGTGAAGTCTCTGTGTTAGTGTTGGGGAGAATCGAATGGATGTTTTACTAATGTCTCTTAGGTAATGGGACCTACAGTGTAATTAAGCATTGCCAAATGTACTTACATTATCAATTAATCTATGTATACTGGATACTTAGGGAGTACATTGAACAATCAAAAGAGTCATTGAAGGGGAACCTTGGGAGGGAACAGGTACAACCTGACCTTGGATAAGGGCCTGGAAATGATGAAATGAGTTGAAGCAGAACCAAGAAGCGGAGGGAGCATGCGTCGAGTAAGAAAGGTGAAAAGTTTAGCGGAGAGGAAGACTCCTTACTTCATCTGGACGACCACCTGGACGACCACCAGAGTGCGCCACGCATGTGCAAAGGGGAGGGGAGCTAATTAGAATGAAAAGCGAGGCTGCTGTTGCAACCTGTAAAGACTATGTATACCTGACGCAATATTGTATGTATAAATAACGGCTGGGAAGTAACGGGATTTGAAGCCAGATTTGGGCACCTGCCCCGGCTTCCAGCGCTGAATAAAGCACCTTCATATAATCACTTGGTGATTATGTGGTTGCTAGGCTAACATCTGGACTCACTGCACTGCATCCCCAGTGGTGCCAGTGCACTCTCTGGACTCACTGCACTGCATCCCCAGTGGTGCCAGTGCACTCTGGACTCACTGCACTACTTCCCCAATGGTGCCAGTTCACTCTCTGGACTCACTGAACTGAATCCCCAGTAGTGCCAGTGTACTCTCTGGACTCACTCTACTGCATCCCATTGGTGCCTGTGAAATCTCTGGACTCACTGCAGTGCATCCCCAGTGGTGCCGGTGCAATCTCAGGACTCACAGCAGTGCAGCTCCAGTTGGTGCCAGTGCACTCTCTGGACTCACTGCACTGCATCCCCAGTGGTGCCAGTGCACTCTCTGGACTCACTGCACTGCATCCCCAGAGGTGCCAGTGCACTCTCTGGACTCACTGCAGTGCATCCCCTGTGGTGCCATTGCACTCTATGGACTCACTGCACTGCATCCCCAGTGGTGCCAGTGCACTCTCTGGTCTCACTGCAGTGCATCCCCAGTCGTGCCAGTGGCTCTCTGGACTCATTGCACTGCATCACCAGTGGTGCCTGTGAAGTCTCTGGACTCACTGCAGTGCATCCCAGTGGTGCCAGTGCAATCTCAGGACTCACAGCAGTGCAGCTCCAGTTAGTGCCAGTGCACTCTCTGGACTCACTGCACTGCATACCCAGTGGTGCCAGTGCACTCTCTGGACTCACTGCATTGCATCCCCAGTGGTGCCAGTGCACTCTCTGGACTCACTGTGCTGCATCCCCTGTGGTGCCATTGCACTCTCAGGACTCACTGCACTGCATCCCCAGTGGTGCCAGTGCACTCTCTGGACTCACTGCACTGCATCACCAGTGGTGCCAGTGCACTCTCTGGACTCACTGCACTGCATCCCCATTGCTGACAGTGCCCTCTCTGGACTCAGTGCACTGCATCCCCAGTGGTGCCACTGCACTCTCTGAAAACACCGGGGTGCAACTGCAGCGGTGCCAGTGCACTCTCTGCACTCACGGCAGTGCATCCCCAGTGGTGCCAGTGCACTCTCTGGACTCACGGCAGTGCATCCCCTGTGGTGCCAGTGCACTCTCTGGACTCAGTGCACTGCATCCCAGTGGTGCCAGTGCACTCTCTGGACTCACTGCACTGCATCCCCAGTGGTGCCACTGCACTCTGTGGACTCACTGCACTGCATCCCCAGTGGTGCCAGTGCACTCTCTGGACTCACTGCACTGCATCCCCAGTGGTGCCAGTGCACTCTCTGGACTCACTGCACTGCACCCCCAGTGGTGCCAGTGCACTCTCTGGACTCACTGCACTGCATCCCCAGTGGTGCCAGTGCACTCTCTGGACTCACTGCACTGCATCCCCAGTGGAGCCAGTGCACTCTCTGGACTCACTGCAGTGCAACCCCAAAGGTGCCAGTGCATTCTCTTTACTCACTGCAGTGCATCCCCACTGGTGCCAGTGCACTCTCTGGACTCACTGCACTGCATCCCCAGTGGTGCCAGTGCACTCTCTGGACTCACTGCAGTGCAACCCCAAAGGTGCCAGTGCATTCTCTTTACTCACTGCAGTGCATCCCCACTGGTGCCAGTGCACTCTCTGGACTCACTGCACTGCATCCCCAGTGGTGCCAGTGCACTCTCTGGACTCACTGCAGTCCATCCCCAGTGGTGCCAGTGCACTCTCTGGACTCACTGCACTGCATCCCCAGTGGTGCCAGTGCACTCTCTTTACTCACTGCACTGCATCCCCAGTGGTGCCAGTGCACTCTCTGGACTCACTGCACTGCATCCCCAGTGGTGCCAGTGCACTCTCTGGACTCACTGCAGTGCATCCCCAGTGGTTCCAGTGAACTGTCTGGACTCACTTCATTCCCAGTGGTGCCAGGGCACTCTCTGGACTCACTGCACTGCATCCCCAGTGGTGCCTGTGAAGTCTCTGGACTCACTGCAGTGCATCCCCAGTGGTGCCAGTGAAGTCTCTGTGTTAGTGTTGGGGAGAATCGAATGGATGTTTTACTAATGTCTCTTAGGTAATGGGACCTACAGTATAATTAAGCATTGCCAAATGTACTTACATTATCAATTAATCTATGTATACTGGACACTTAGGGAGTACATTGAACAATCAAAAGAGTCATTGAAGGGGAACCTTGGGAGGGAACAGGTACAACCTGACCTTGGATAAGGGCCTGGAAATGATGAAATGAGTTGAAGCAGAACCAAGAAGCGGAGGGAGCATGCGTCGAGTAAGAAAGGTGAAAAGTTTAGCGGAGAGGAAGACTCCTTACTTCATCTGGACGACCACCTGGACGACCACCAGAGTGCGCCACGCATGTGCAAAGGGGAGGGGAGCTAATTAGAATGAAAAGCGAGGCTGCTGTTGCAACCTGTAAAGACTATGTATACCTGACGCAATATTGTATGTATAAATAACGGCTGGGAAGTAACGGGACTTGAAGCCAGATTTGGGCACCTGCCCCGGCTTCCAGCGCTGAATAAAGCACCTTCATATAATCACTTGGTGATTATGTGGTTGCTAGGCTAACATCTGGACTCACTGCAGTGCATCCCCAGTGGTGCCAGTGCATTGTCTGGACTCACTGCACTGCATCCCCAGTGGTGCCAGTGCACTCTCTGGAGTCGCAGCACTGCATCAACAGTGGTGCCTGTGCACTCTCTGGAGTCACTGCACTGCATCCCCAGTGCTGCCAGTGCACTCTCTGGACTCACTGCAGTGCATCCCCAGTGGTGCCAGTGCACTCTCTGGACTCACTGCACTGCATCCCCAGTGGTGCCAGTGCACTCTCTTTACTCACTGCACTGCATCCCCAGTGGTGCCAGTGCACTCTCTGGACTCACTGCACTGCATCCCCAGTGGTGCCAGTGCACTCTCTGGACTCACTGCACTGCATCCCCAGTGGTGCCAGTGCACTCTCTGGACTCACTGCATTGCATCCCCAGTGGTGCCAGTGCACTCTCTGGACTCACTGCACTGCATCCCCAGTGGTGCCACTGCACTGTCTGGACTCACTGCACTGCATCCCCAGTGGTGCCAGTGCACTCACTGGACTCACTGCAGTGCATCCCCAGTGGTGCCAGTGCACTCTGTGGACTCACTGCACTGCATCCCCAGTGGTGCCAGTGCACTCTCTGGACTCACTGCACTGCATCCCCAGCGGTGCCAGTGCACTCTCTGGACTCACTGCACTGCATTTCCAGTGGTGCCAGTGCACTCTCTGGACTCACTGCACTGCATCCCCAGTGGTGTCACTGCACTCTCTGAAAACACCGGGGTGCAACCGCAGCGGTGCCAGTGCACTCTCTGCACTCACGGCAGTGCATCCCCAGTGGTGCCAGTGCAATCTCTGGACTCAGTGCACTGCATCCCAGTGGTGCCAGTGCACTCTCTGGACTCACTGCAGTGCATCCCCAGTGGTGCCAGTGCACTCTCTGGACTCACTGCACTGCATCAACAGTGGTGCCAGTGCACTCTCTGGACTCACTGCACTGCATCCCCAGTGGTGACAGTGCACTCTCTGGAGTCACTGCAGTGCATCCCCAGTGGTGCCAATGCACTCTCTGGACTCACTGCAGTGCATCCCCAGTGGTGCCAGTGCACTCCCTGGACTCAGTGCAGTGCATAACCAGTGGTGCCAGTGTAGTCTCTGGACTCACTGCATTGCATCCCCAGTGGTGCCAGTGCACTCTCTGGACTCACTGCACTGCATCCCCAGTGGTGCCAGTGCACTCTCTGGACTCACTGCGCTGCATCCCCAGTGGTGCCAGTGCACTCTCTGGACTTGCCGGGGTGCATCGCCAGTGGTGCCAGTGCCCTCTCTGGACTCACTGCACTGCATCCCCAGTGGTGCCAGTGCACTCTCTGGACTCACTGCAGTGCATCCCCAATCGTACCAGTGCCCTCTCTGGACTCACTGCACTGCATCACCAGTGGTGCCACTGCAACCTCTGGTCTCACTGCAGTGCATCCCCAGTGGTGCCAGTGCACTCTCTGGACTCACTGCACTGCATCCCCAGTGGTGCCAGTGCACTCTCTGGACTCACTGCACGGCATCCCCAGTGGTGCCAGTGCACTCTCTGGACTCACTGCACTGCATCCCCAGTAGTGCCAGTGTACTCTCTGGACTCACTGTACTGCATCCCATTGGTGCCTGTGAAATCTCTGGACTCACTGCAGTGCATCCCCAGTGGTGCCAGTGCAATCTCAGGACTCACAGCAGTGCAGCTCCAGTTGGTGCCAGTGCACTCTCTGGACTCACTGCACTGCATCCCTAGTGCTGACAGTGCACTCTCTGGACTCACTGCACTGCATCCCCAGAGGTGCCAGTGCACTCTCTGGACTCACTGCAGTGCATCCCCTGTGGTGCCATTGCACTCTCATGACTCACTGCACTGCATCCCCAGTGGTGCCAGTGCACTCTCTGCTCTCACTGCAGTGCATCCCCAGTGGTGCCAGTGGCTCTCTGGACTCATTGCACTGCATCACCAGTGGTGCCTGTGAAGTCTCTGGACTCACTGCAGTGCATCCCAGTGGTGCCAGTGCAATCTCAGGACTCACAGCAGTGCAGCTCCAGTTGGTGCCAGTGCACTCTCTGGACTCACTGCAGTGCATCCCCAGTGGTGCCAGTGCATTCTCTGGACTCACTGCATTGCATCCCCAGTGGTGCCAGTGCACTCTCTGGACTCACTGTGCTGCATCCCCTGTGGTGCCATTGCACTCTCAGGACTCACTGCACTGCATCCCCAGTGGTGCCAGTGCACTCTCTGGACTCACTGCACTGCATCCCCAGTGGTGCCTGTGAAGTCTCTGGTCTCACTGCACTGCATACCCAGTGGTGCCAGTGCACTCTCTGGACTCACTGCACTGCATCGCCATTGCTGACAGTGCCCTCTCTGGACTCAGTGCACTGCATCCCCAGTGGTGCCACTGCACTCTCTGAAAACACCGGGGTGCAACCGCAGCGGTGCCAGTGCACTCTCTGCACTCACGGCAGTGCATCCCCAGTGGTGCCAGTGCACTCTGTGGACTCACTGCAGTGTATCCCCTGTGGTGCCAGTGCACTCTGTGGACTCAGTGCACTGCATCCCAGTGGTGCCAGTGCACTCTCTGGACTCACTGCACTGCATCCCAGTGGTGCCAGTGCACTCTCTGGACTCACTGCACTGCATCCCAGTGGTGCCAGTGCACTCTCTGGACTCACTGCAGTGCATCCCCAGTGGTGCCAGTGCACTCTCTGGACTCACTGCACTGCATCCCCAGTGGTGCCAGTGCACTCTCTGGACTCACTGCACTGCATCCCCAGTGGAGCCAGTGCACTCTCTGGACTCACTGCAGTGCAACCCCAAAGGTGCCAGTGCATTCTCTTTACTCACTGCAGTGCATCCCCACTGGTGCCAGTGCACTCTCTGGACTCACTGCACTGCATCCCCAGTGGTGCCAGTGCACTCTCTGGACTCACTGCAGTGCAACCCCAAAGGTGCCAGTGCATTCTCTTTACTCACTGCAGTGCATCCCCACTGGTGCCAGTGCACTCTCTGGACTCACTGCACTGCATCCCCAGTGGTGCCAGTGCACTCTCTGGACTCACTGCAGTCCATCCCCAGTGGTGCCAGTGCACTCTCTGGACTCACTGCACTGCATCCCCAGTGGTGCCAGTGCACTCTCTTTACTCACTGCACTGCATCCCCAGTGGTGCCAGTGCACTCTCTGGACTCACTGCACTGCATCCCCAGTGGTGCCAGTGCACTCTCTGGACTCACTGCAGTGCATCCCCAGTGGTTCCAGTGAACTGTCTGGACTCACTTCATTCCCAGTGGTGCCAGGGCACTCTCTGGACTCACTGCACTGCATCCCCAGTGGTGCCTGTGAAGTCTCTGGACTCACTGCAGTGCATCCCCAGTGGTGCCAGTGAAGTCTCTGTGTTAGTGTTGGGGAGAATCGAATGGATGTTTTACTAATGTCTCTTAGGTAATGGGACCTACAGTATAATTAAGCATTGCCAAATGTACTTACATTATCAATTAATCTATGTATACTGGACACTTAGGGAGTACATTGAACAATCAAAAGAGTCATTGAAGGGGAACCTTGGGAGGGAACAGGTACAACCTGACCTTGGATAAGGGCCTGGAAATGATGAAATGAGTTGAAGCAGAACCAAGAAGCGGAGGGAGCATGCGTCGAGTAAGAAAGGTGAAAAGTTTAGCGGAGAGGAAGACTCCTTACTTCATCTGGACGACCACCTGGACGACCACCAGAGTGCGCCACGCATGTGCAAAGGGGAGGGGAGCTAATTAGAATGAAAAGCGAGGCTGCTGTTGCAACCTGTAAAGACTATGTATACCTGACGCAATATTGTATGTATAAATAACGGCTGGGAAGTAACGGGACTTGAAGCCAGATTTGGGCACCTGCCCCGGCTTCCAGCGCTGAATAAAGCACCTTCATATAATCACTTGGTGATTATGTGGTTGCTAGGCTAACATCTGGACTCACTGCAGTGCATCCCCAGTGGTGCCAGTGCATTGTCTGGACTCACTGCACTGCATCCCCAGTGGTGCCAGTGCACTCTCTGGAGTCGCAGCACTGCATCAACAGTGGTGCCTGTGCACTCTCTGGAGTCACTGCACTGCATCCCCAGTGCTGCCAGTGCACTCTCTGGACTCACTGCAGTGCATCCCCAGTGGTGCCAGTGCACTCTCTGGACTCACTGCACTGCATCCCCAGTGGTGCCAGTGCACTCTCTTTACTCACTGCACTGCATCCCCAGTGGTGCCAGTGCACTCTCTGGACTCACTGCACTGCATCCCCAGTGGTGCCAGTGCACTCTCTGGACTCACTGCACTGCATCCCCAGTGGTGCCAGTGCACTCTCTGGACTCACTGCATTGCATCCCCAGTGGTGCCAGTGCACTCTCTGGACTCACTGCACTGCATCCCCAGTGGTGCCACTGCACTGTCTGGACTCACTGCACTGCATCCCCAGTGGTGCCAGTGCACTCACTGGACTCACTGCAGTGCATCCCCAGTGGTGCCAGTGCACTCTGTGGACTCACTGCACTGCATCCCCAGTGGTGCCAGTGCACTCTCTGGACTCACTGCACTGCATCCCCAGCGGTGCCAGTGCACTCTCTGGACTCACTGCACTGCATTTCCAGTGGTGCCAGTGCACTCTCTGGACTCACTGCACTGCATCCCCAGTGGTGTCACTGCACTCTCTGAAAACACCGGGGTGCAACCGCAGCGGTGCCAGTGCACTCTCTGCACTCACGGCAGTGCATCCCCAGTGGTGCCAGTGCAATCTCTGGACTCAGTGCACTGCATCCCAGTGGTGCCAGTGCACTCTCTGGACTCACTGCAGTGCATCCCCAGTGGTGCCAGTGCACTCTCTGGACTCACTGCACTGCATCAACAGTGGTGCCAGTGCACTCTCTGGACTCACTGCACTGCATCCCCAGTGGTGACAGTGCACTCTCTGGAGTCACTGCAGTGCATCCCCAGTGGTGCCAATGCACTCTCTGGACTCACTGCAGTGCATCCCCAGTGGTGCCAGTGCACTCCCTGGACTCAGTGCAGTGCATAACCAGTGGTGCCAGTGTAGTCTCTGGACTCACTGCATTGCATCCCCAGTGGTGCCAGTGCACTCTCTGGACTCACTGCACTGCATCCCCAGTGGTGCCAGTGCACTCTCTGGACTCACTGCGCTGCATCCCCAGTGGTGCCAGTGCACTCTCTGGACTTGCCGGGGTGCATCGCCAGTGGTGCCAGTGCCCTCTCTGGACTCACTGCACTGCATCCCCAGTGGTGCCAGTGCACTCTCTGGACTCACTGCAGTGCATCCCCAATCGTACCAGTGCCCTCTCTGGACTCACTGCACTGCATCACCAGTGGTGCCACTGCAACCTCTGGTCTCACTGCAGTGCATCCCCAGTGGTGCCAGTGCACTCTCTGGACTCACTGCACTGCATCCCCAGTGGTGCCAGTGCACTCTCTGGACTCACTGCACGGCATCCCCAGTGGTGCCAGTGCACTCTCTGGACTCACTGCACTGCATCCCCAGTAGTGCCAGTGTACTCTCTGGACTCACTGTACTGCATCCCATTGGTGCCTGTGAAATCTCTGGACTCACTGCAGTGCATCCCCAGTGGTGCCAGTGCAATCTCAGGACTCACAGCAGTGCAGCTCCAGTTGGTGCCAGTGCACTCTCTGGACTCACTGCACTGCATCCCTAGTGCTGACAGTGCACTCTCTGGACTCACTGCACTGCATCCCCAGAGGTGCCAGTGCACTCTCTGGACTCACTGCAGTGCATCCCCTGTGGTGCCATTGCACTCTCATGACTCACTGCACTGCATCCCCAGTGGTGCCAGTGCACTCTCTGCTCTCACTGCAGTGCATCCCCAGTGGTGCCAGTGGCTCTCTGGACTCATTGCACTGCATCACCAGTGGTGCCTGTGAAGTCTCTGGACTCACTGCAGTGCATCCCAGTGGTGCCAGTGCAATCTCAGGACTCACAGCAGTGCAGCTCCAGTTGGTGCCAGTGCACTCTCTGGACTCACTGCAGTGCATCCCCAGTGGTGCCAGTGCATTCTCTGGACTCACTGCATTGCATCCCCAGTGGTGCCAGTGCACTCTCTGGACTCACTGTGCTGCATCCCCTGTGGTGCCATTGCACTCTCAGGACTCACTGCACTGCATCCCCAGTGGTGCCAGTGCACTCTCTGGACTCACTGCACTGCATCCCCAGTGGTGCCTGTGAAGTCTCTGGTCTCACTGCACTGCATACCCAGTGGTGCCAGTGCACTCTCTGGACTCACTGCACTGCATCGCCATTGCTGACAGTGCCCTCTCTGGACTCAGTGCACTGCATCCCCAGTGGTGCCACTGCACTCTCTGAAAACACCGGGGTGCAACCGCAGCGGTGCCAGTGCACTCTCTGCACTCACGGCAGTGCATCCCCAGTGGTGCCAGTGCACTCTGTGGACTCACTGCAGTGTATCCCCTGTGGTGCCAGTGCACTCTGTGGACTCAGTGCACTGCATCCCAGTGGTGCCAGTGCACTCTCTGGACTCACTGCACTGCATCCCAGTGGTGCCAGTGCACTCTCTGGACTCACTGCAGTGCATCCCCAGTGGTGCCAGTGCACTCTCTGGACTCACTGCACTGCATCCCCAGTGGTGCCAGTGCACTCTCTGGACTCACTGCACTGCATCCCCAGTGGTGCCAGTGCACTCTCTGGACTCACTGCAGTGCAACCCCAAAGGTGCCAGTGCATTCTCTTTACTCACTGCAGTGCATCCCCAGTGGTGCCAGTGCACTCTCTGGACTCACTGCACTGCATCCCCAGTGGTGCCAGTGCACTCTCTGGACTCACTGCAGTCCATCCCCAGTGGTGCCAGTGCACTCTCTGGACTCACTGCAGTGCATCCCCAGTGGTGCCAGTGCACTCTCTTTACTCACTGCACTGCATCCCCAGTGGTGCCAGTGCACTCTCTGGACTCACTGCACTGCATCCCCAGTGGTGCCAGTTCAATCTCTGGACTCACGGCAGTGCATCCCCAGTGGTGCCTGTGCACTCTCTGGACTCACTGCAGTGCATCCCCAGTGGTGCCAGTGCACTCTCTGGACTTGCCGGGGTGCATCCCCAGTGGTGCCAGTGCACTCTCTGGACTCACTGCAGTGCATCCCCAGTGGTGCCAGTGAACTGTCTGGACTCACTTCATTCCCAGTGGTGCCAGGGCACTCTCTGGACTCACTGCACTGCATCCCCAGTGGTGCCAGTGCCCTCTCTGGACTCACTGCACTGCATCCCCAGTGGTGCCAGTGAAGTCTCTGTGTTAGTGTTGGGGAGAATCGAATGGATGTTTTGCTAATGTCTCTTAGGTAATGGGACCTACAGTATAATTAAGCATTGCCAAATGTACTTACATTATCAATTAATCTATGTATACTGGATACTTAGGGAGTACATTGAACAATCAAAAGAGTCATTGAAGGGGAACCTTGGGAGGGAACAGGTACAACCTGACCTTGGATAAGGGCCTGGAAATGATGAAATGAGTTGAAGCAGAACCAAGAAACGGAGGGAGCATGCGTCGAGTAAGAAAGGTGAAAAGTTTAGCGGAGAGGAAGACTCCTTACTTCATCTGGACGACCACCTGGACGACCACCAGAGTGCGCCACGCATGTGCAAAGGGGAGGGGAGCTAATTAGAATGAAAAGCGAGGCTGCTGTTGCAACCTGTAAGGAATATGTATACCTGACGCAATATTGTATGTATAAATAACGGCTGGGAAGTAACGGGACTTGAAGCCAGATTTGGGCACCTGCCCCGGCTTCCAGCGCTGAATAAAGCACCTTCATATAATCACTTGGTGATTATGTGGTTGCTAGGCTAACATCTGGACTCAAAGCACTGCATCCCCAGTGGTGCCAGTGCACTCTCTGGACTCACTGCAGTCCATCCCCAGTGGTGCCAGTGCACTCTCTGGACTCACTGCAGTGCATCCCCAGTGCTGCCAGTGCACTCTCTTTACTCACTGCACTGCATCCCCAGTGGTGCCAGTGCACTCTCTGGACTCACTGCACTGCATCCCCAGTGGTGCCAGTTCAATCTCTGGACTCACGGCAGTGCATCCCCAGTGGTGCCTGTGCACTCTCTGGACTCACTGCACTGCATCCCCAGTGGTGACAGTGCACTCTCTGGACTTGCCGGGGTGCATCCCCAGTGGTGCCAGTGCACTCTCTGGACTCACTGCAGTGCATCCCCAGTGGTGCCAGTGAACTGTCTGGACTCACTTCATTCCCAGTGGTGCCAGTGCCCTCTCTGGACTCACTGCACTGCATCCCCAGTGGTGCCAGTGCCCTCTCTGGACTCACTGCACTGCATCCCCAGTGGTGCCAGTGAAGTCTCTGTGTTAGTGTTGGGGAGAATCGAATGGATGTTTTACTAATGTCTCTTAGGTAATGGGACCTACAGTATAATTAAGCATTGCCAAATGTACTTACATTATCAATTAATCTATGTATACTGGATACTTAGGGAGTACATTGAACAATCAAAAGAGTCATTGAAGGGGAACCTTGGGAGGGAACAGGTACAACCTGACCTTGGATAAGGGCCTGGAAATGATGAAATGAGTTGAAGCAGAACCAAGAAACGGAGGGAGCATGCGTCGAGTAAGAAAGGTGAAAAGTTTAGCGGAGAGGAAGACTCCTTACTTCATCTGGACGACCACCTGGACGACCACCAGAGTGCGCCACGCATGTGCAAAGGGGAGGGGAGCTAATTAGAATGAAAAGCGAGGCTGCTGTTGCAACCTGTAAAGAATATGTATACCTGACGCAATATTGTATGTATAAATAACGGTTGGGAAGTAACGGGACTTGAAGCCAGATTTGGGCACCTGCCCCGGCTTCCAGCGCTGAATAAAGCACCTTCATATAATCACTTGGTGATTATGTGGTTGCTAGGCTAACATCTGGACTCACTGCAGTGCATCCCCAGTGGTGCCAGTGCACTCTCTGGAGTCACTGCAGTGCATCCCCAGTGGTGCCAGTGCACTCCCTGGACTCAGTGCAGTGCATAACCAGTGGTGCCAGTGCACTCTCTGGACTCACTGCATTGCATCCCCAGTGGTGCCAGTGCACTCTCTGGACTCACTGCACTGCATCCACAGTGGTGCCAGTGCACTCTCTGGACTCACTGCACTGCATCCCCAGTGGTGCCAGTGCACTCTCTGGACTTGCCGGGGTGCATCGCCAGTGGTTCCAGTGCCCTCTCTGGACTCACTGCACTGCATCCCCAGTGGTGCCAGTGCACTCTCTGGACTCACTGCAGTGCATCCCCAGAGGTGCCAGTGCACTCTCTGGACTCACTGCAGTGCATCCCCAATCGTACCAGTGCCCTCTCTGGACTCACTGCACTGCATCACCAGTGGTGCCACTGCAACCTCTGGTCTCACTGCAGTGCATCCCCAGTGGTGCCAGTGCACTCTCTGGACTCACTGCAGTGCATCCCCAGTGGTACCTGTGCACTCTCTGGACTCACTGCAGTGCATCCCCAGTGGTGCCAGTGCACTCTCTGGACTCACTGCACTGCATCCCCAGTGGTGACAGTGCACTCTCTGGACTTGCCGGGGTGCATCCCCAGTGGTGCCAGTGCACTCTGGACTCACTGCACTACTTCCGCAATGGTGCCAGTTCACTCTCTGGACTCACTGAACTGAATCACCAGTAGTGCCAGTGTACTCTCTGGACTCACTGTACTGCATCCCCATTGGTGCCTGTGAAATCTCTGGACTCACTGCAGTGCATCCCCAGTGGTGCCAGTGCACTCTCTGGACTCACTGAACTGCATCCCCAGTGGTGCCAGTGCACTCTCTGGAGTCGCAGCTCTGCATCAACAGTGGTGCCTCTGCACTCTCTGGAGTCACTGCACTGCATCCCCAGTGCTGCCAGTGCACTCTCTGGACTCACTGCAGTGCATCCCCAGTGGTGCCAGTGCACTCTCTGGACTCACTGCACTGCATCACCAGTGGTGCCAGTGCATTCTCTGGACTCACTGCACTGCATCGCCAGTGGTGCCAGTGCACTCTCTGGACTCAGTGCACTGCATCCCAGTGGTGCTAGTGCACTCTCTGGACTCACTGCAGTGCATCCCCAGTGGTGCCAGTGGACTCTCTGGACTCACTGCACTGCATCCCAGTGGTGCCAGTGCACTCTCTGGACTCACTGCAGTGCATCCCCAGTGGTGCCAGTGCACTCTGTGGACTCACTGCAGTGCATCCCCAAAGGTGACAGTGCACTCTCTGGACTCACTGCACTGCATCCCCAGTGGTGCCAGTGCACTCTCTGGACTCACTGCAGTGCATCCCCAGTGGTGCCAGTGCACTCTCTGCACTCACTGCAGTGCATCCCCAGTGGTGCCAGTTCACTCTCTGGACTCACTGCACTGCATCCCCAGTGGTGCCAGTGCACTCTCTGGACTTGCCGGGGTGCATCCCCAGTGGTGCCAGTGCACTCTCTGGACTCACTGCACTGCATCCCCAGTGCTGCCAGTGCACTGTCTGGACTCACTGCATTCCCAGTGGTGCCAGGGCACTCTCTGGACTCACTGCACTGCATCCCCAGTGGTGCCTGTGAAGTCTCTGGACTCACTGCAGTGCATCCCCAATGGTGCCAGTGCACTCTCTGGACTCACTGCACTGCATCCCCAGTGGTGCCACTGTACTTTCTGGACTCACTACACTGCATCACCAGTTGTGCCAGTGCCCTCTGTGGACTCACTGCACTACATCCCCAGTGGTGCCAGTGCACTCTCTGGACTCACTGCACTGCATCCCCAGTGGTGCCAGTGCACTCTCTGGACTCACTGCACTGCATCCCCGGTGGTGCCAGTGCACACTCTGGACTCACTGCAGTGCATCCCCAGTGGTGCTAGTGCACTCTCTGGACTCACTGCACTGCATCCCCTGTGGTGCCAAGGCACACTCTGGACTCACTGCTCTGCGTTGCCATTGGTGCCAGTGCACTCTCTGGACTCATTGCAGTGCATCCCCAGTGGTGCCAATGCACTCTCTGGACTCACGGCACTGCATCCCCAGTGGTGCCTGTGCACTCTCTGGACTCACTGCACTGCATCCCCAGTGGTGCCAGTGCACTCTCAGGAGTCACTGCGCTGCATCCCCAGTGGTTCCAGTGCACTCTCTGGACATACTGCACTGCAACTCCAGTGGTGCCAATGCACTCTCTGGAGTCACTGCACTGCATCCCCAGTGGTGCCAGTGCACTCTCTGAACTCACCGCACTGCATCCCCAGTGGTGTCAGTGCACTCTCTGGACTCACTGCACTGCATCCCCAGTGGTGCCAGTGCACTCTCTGGACTCACTGCACTGCATCCCCAGTGGTGCCAGTGCCCTCTCTGGACTCACTGCACTGCATCCACAGTGGTGCCAGTGCAGTCTCTGTGTCAGTGTTGGGGAGAATCGAATGGATGTTTTACTAATGTCTCTTACGTAATGGGACCTACAGTATAATTAAGCATTGCCAAATGTACTTACATTATCAATTAATCTATGTATACTGGATACTTAGGGAGTACATTGAACAATCAAAAGAGTCATTGAAGGGGAACCTTGGGAGGGAACAGGTACAACCTGACCTTGGATAAGGGCCTGGAAATGATGAAATGAGTTGAAGCAGAACCAAGAAGCGGAGGGAGCATGCGTCGAGTAAGAAAGGTGAAAAGTTTAGCGGAGAGGAAGACTCCTTACTTCATCTGACGACCACCTAGATGACCACCAGAGTGCGCCACGCATGTGCAAAGGGGAGGGGAGCTAATTAGAATGAAAAGCGAGGCTGCTGTTGCAACCTGTAATGAATATGTATACCTGACGCAATATTGTATGTATAAATAACGGCTGGGAAGTAACGGGACTTGAAGCCAGATTTGGGCACCTGCCCCGGCTTCCAGCGCTGAATAAAGCACCTTCATATAATCACTTGGTGATTATGTGGTTGCTAGGCTAACATCTGGACTCACTGCAGTGCATCCCCAGTGGTGCCTGTGAAGTCTCTGGAGTCACTGCAGTGCATTCCCAGTTGTGCCAGGGCACTCTCTGGACTCACTGCACTGCATCCCCAGTGGTGCCGGGGCACTCTCTGGACTCACTGCACTGCATCCCCAGTGGTGCCAGTGCCCTCTGTGGACTCACTGCACTGCGTCCCCAGTGGTGCCAGTGCACTCTCTGGACTCACTGCACTGCAACCCCAATGGTGCCAGTGCACTCTCTGGACTTGCCGGGGTGCATCCCCAGTGGTGCCAGTGCACTCTCTGGACTCACCGGGGTGCATCCCCAGTGGTGCCAGTGCACTCTCTGGACTCACTGCAGTGCATCCCCAGTGGTGCCAGTGCACTCTCTGGACTCACTGCACTGCATCCCCAGTGGTGCCAGTGCCCTCTGTGGACTCACTGCACTGCATCCCCAGTGGTGCCAGTGCACTCTCTGGACACACCGCCCTGCATCCCCAGTGGTGCCAGTGCACTCTCTGAGCTCACTGCACTGCATCCCCAGTGGTGCCAGTGCACTCTCTGCACTCACTGCACTGCATCCCCAGTGGTGCCAGTGCACTCTCTTTACTCACTACACTGCATCCCCAGTGGTGCCAGTGCACTCTCTGGACTCACTGTACTGCATCCCCAGTGGTGCCAGTGCACTCTCTGACTCACTGCACTGCATCCCCAGTGGTGCCAGTGCACTCTCTGGACTCACTGCAGTGCATCCCAATGGTGCCAGTGCACTCTCTGGACTCATGGCAGTGCATCCCCACTGGTGCCAGTGCACTCTCTGGACTCACGGCAGTGCATCCCCCGTGGTGCCAGTGCACTCTCTGGACTCACTGCACTGCATCCCCAGTGGTGCCAGTGCACTCTCTGGACTTGCCGGGGTGCATCCCCAGTGGTGCCAGTGCACTCTCTGTGTTAGTGTTGGTGAGAATCGAATGGATATTTTACTAATGTCTCTTAGGTAATAGGACCTACAGTATAATTAAGCATTGCCAAATGTACTTACATTATCAATTAATCTATGTATACTGGATACTTAGGGAGTACATTGAACAATCAAAAGAGTCATTGAAGGGGAACCTTGGGAGGGAACAGGTACAACCTGACCTTGGATAAGGGCCTGGAAATGATGAAATGAGTTGAAGCAGAACCAAGAAACGGAGGGAGCATGCGTCGAGTAAGAAAGGTGAAAAGTTTAGCGGAGAGCAAGACTCCTTACTTCATCTGGACGACCACCAGAGTGCGCCACGCATGTGCAAAGGGGAGGGGAGCTAATTAGAATGAAAAGCAAGGCTGCTGTTGCAACCTGTAATGAATATGTATACCTGACGCAATATTGTATGTATAAATAACGGCTGGGAAGTAACGGGACTTGAAGCCAGATTTGGGCACTGGCCCGGCTTCCAGCGCTGAATAAAGCACCTTCATATAATCACTTGGTGATTATGTGGTTGCTAGGCTAACATCTGGAGTCACTGCAGTGCATCCCCAGTGGTGCCAGTGCACTCTCTGGAGTCACTGCAGTGCATCCACAGTGGTGCAGTGCACTCTCTGGACTCACTGCAGTGCATCCCCAGTGGTGCCAGTGCACTCCCTGGACTCACTGCAGTGCATCCCCAGTGGTGCCAGTGCACTCTCTGGACTCACCGGGGTGCATCCCCAGTGGTGCCAGTGCACTCTCTGGACTCACTGCACT
Source organism: Anser cygnoides (assembly GCF_040182565.1). NCBI lineage: Eukaryota > Metazoa > Chordata > Aves > Anseriformes > Anatidae > Anser > Anser cygnoides. The sequence continues at coordinate 10,358,006 of NC_089911.1, forward strand.
GCATCCCCAGTGGTGCCAGTGCACCCTCTGGACTCACTGCATTGCATCCGCAGTGGTGCCAGTGCACTCTCTGGACTCACTGCACTGCATCCCCAGTGGTGCCAGTGCACTCTCTGGACTCACTGCAGTGCATCCCCAATCTTACCAGTGCACTCTCTGGACTCACTGCACTGCATCCCCAGTGGTGCCACTGCAACCTCTGGTCTCACTGCAGTGCATCCCCAGTGGTGCCAGTGCACTCTCTGGACTCACTGCAGTGCATCCCCAGTGGTACCAGTGCACTCTCTGGACTCACTGCACTGCATCCCCACTGGTGCCAGTGCACTCTCTGGACTCACTGCACTGCATCCCCAGTGGTGACAGTGCACTCTCTGGACTTGCCGGGGTGCATCCCCAGTGGTGCCAGTGCACTCTCTGGAGTCACCGGGGTGCATACCCAGAGGTGCCAGTGCACTCTCTGGATTCACTGCTCTACATCCCCAGTGGTGCCAGTTCACTCTCTGGACTCAAGGAACTGAATCCCCTGTGGTGCCAGTGCACTCTCTGGACTCACTGTACTGCATCCCCAGTGGTGCCTGTGAAGTCTCTGGTCTCACTGCAGTGCATCCCAGTGGTGCCAGTGCAATCTCAGGACTCACAGCAGTGCAGCTCCAGTTGGTGCCAGTGCACTCTCTGGACTCACTGCAGTGCATCCCCAGTGGTGCCAGTGCACTCTCTGGACTCACTGCATTGCATCCCCAGTGGTGCCAGTGCACTCTCCGGACTCACTGCAGTGCATCCCCTGTGGTGCCATTGCACTCTCAGGACTCACTGCACTGCATCCCCAGTGGTGCCAGTGCACTCTCTGGACTCACTGCACTGCATTCCCAGTGGTGCCTGTGAAGTCTCTGGTCTCACTGCACTGCATCCCCAGTGGTGCCAGTGCACTCTCTGGACTCACTGCACTGCATCCCCATTGCTGACAGTGCCCTCTCTGGACTCAGTGCACTGCATCCCCAGTGGTGCCACTGCACTCTCTGAAAACACCGGGGAGCAACCGCAGCGGTGCCAGTGCACTCTCTGCACTCACGGCAGTGCATCCCCAGTGGTGCCAGTGCACTCTCTGGACTCACTGCAGTGTATCCCCTGTGGTGCCAGTGCACTCTCTGGACTCAGTGCACTGCATCCCCAGTGGTGCCAGTGCACTCTCTGGACTCACTGCACTGCATCCCAGTGGTGCCAGTGCACTCTCTGGACTCACTGCAGTCCATCCCCAGTGGTGCCAGTGCACTCTCTGGACTCACTGCACTGCATCCCCAGTGGTGCCAGTGCACTCTCTGGACTCACTGCACTGCATCCCCAGTGGTGCCAGTGCACTCTCTGGACTCACTGCACTGCACCCCCAGTGGTGCCAGTGCACTCTCTGGACTCACTGCAGTGCATCCCCAGTGGTGCCAGTGCACTCTCTGGACTCACTGCACTTCATCCCCAGTGGTGCCAGTGCACTCTCTGGACTCACTGCAGTGCATCCCCAGTGGTGCCACTGCAACCTCTGGTCTCACTGCACTGCATCCCCAGTGGTGCCAGTGCACTCTCTGGACTCACTGCACTGCATCCCCAGTGGTGCCAGTGCACTCTCTGGACTCACTGCACTGCATCCCCAGTGGTGACAGTGCACTCTCTGGACTTGCCGGGGTGCATCCCCAGTGGTGCCAGTGCACTCTGGACTCACTGCACTACTTCCCCAATGGTGTCAGTTCACTCTCTGGACTCACTGAACTGAATCCCCAGTAGTGCCAGTGTACTCTCTGGACTCACTGTACTGCATCCCCATTGGTGCCTGTGAAATCTCTGGACTCACTGCAGTGCATCCCCAGTGGTGCCAGTGCAATCTCAGGACTCACAGCATTGCAGCTCCAGTTGGTGCCAGTGCACTCTCTGCACTCACTGCACTGCATCCCCAGTGGTGCCAGTGCACTCTCTGGACTCACTGCACTGCATCCCCAGAGGTGCCAGTGCACTCTCTGGACTCACTGCAGTGCATCCCCTGTGGTGCCATTGCACTCTCATGACTCACTGCACTGCATCCCCAGTGGTGCCAGTGCACTCTCTGGTCTCACTGCAGTGCATCCCCAGTGGTGCCAGTGGCTCTCTGGACTCATTGCACTGCATCCCCAGTGGTGCCAGTGCACTCTTTGGACTCACTGCAGTGCATCCACAGTGGTGCCAGTGTACTCTCTTAACTCACTGCACTGCATCCCCAGTGGTGCCAGTGCAGTCTCTGGACTCACTGCAGTGCATCCCCTGTGGTGCCATTGCACTCTCTGGACTCACTGCACTGCATCCCCAGTGGTGCCAGTGCACTCTCTGGACTCACTGCACTGCATCCCCAGTGGTGCCTGTGAAGTCTCTGGACTCACTGCAGTGCATCCCAGAGGTGCCAGTGCAATCTCAGGACTCACAGCAGTGCAGCTCCAGTTGCTGCCAGTGCACTCTCTGGACTCACTGCAGTGCATCCCCAGTGGTGCCAGTGCACTCTCTGGACTCACTGCATTGCATTCCCAGTGGTGCCAGTGCACTCTCTGGACTCACTGTGCTGCATCCCCTGTGGTGCCATTGCACTCTCAGGACTCACTGCACTGCATCCCCAGTGGTGCCAGTGCACTCTCTGGACTCACTGCACTGCATCCCCAGTGGTGCCTGTGAAGTCTCTGGTCTCACTGCACTGCATACCCAGTGGTGCCAGTGCACTCTCTGGACTCACTGCACGCCATCCCCATTGCTGACAGTGCCCTCTCTGGACTCAGTGCACTGCATCCCCAGTGGTGCCACTGCACTCTCTGAAAACACCGGGGAGCAACCGCAGCGGTGCCAGTGCACTCTCTGCACTCACGGCAGTGCATCCCCAGTGGTGCCAGTGCACTCTCTGGACTCACTGCACTGCATCCCCTGTGGTGCCAGTGCACTCTGTGGACTCAGTGCACTGCATCCCAGTGGTGCCAGTGCACTCTCTGGACTCACTGCAGTGCATCCCCAGTGGTGCCAGTGCACTCTCTGGACTCACTGCACTGCATCCCCAGTGGTGCCAGTGCACTCTCTGGACTCACTGCACTGCATCACCAGTGGTGCCAGTGCACTCTCTGGACTCACTGCACTGCACCCCCAGTGGTGCCAGTGCACTCTCTGGACTCACTGCACTGCATCCCCAGTGGTGCCAGTGCACTCTCTGGACTCACTGCACTGCATCCCCAGTGGTGCCAGTGCACTCTCTGGACTCACTGCAGTGCAACCCCAAAGGTGCCAGTGCATTCTCTTTACTCACTGCAGTGCATCCCCACTGCTGCCAGTGCACTCTCTGGACTCACTGCACTGCATCCCCAGTGGTGCCAGTGCACTCTCTGGACTCACTGCAGTCCATCCCCAGTGGTGCCAGTGCACTCTCTGGACTCACTGCACTGCATCCCCAGTGGTGCCAGTGCACTCTCTTTACTCACTGCACTGCATCCCCAGTGGTGCCAGTGCACTCTCTGGACTCACTGCACTGCATCCCCAGTGGTGCCAGTTCAATCTCTGGACTCACGGCAGTGCATCCCCAGTGGTGCCAGTGCACTCTCTGGACTCACTGCACTGCATCCCCAGTGGTGCCAGTGCACTCTCTGGACTCACTGCACTGCATCCCCAGTGGTGCCAGTGAACTGTCTGGACTCACTTCATTCCCAGTGGTGCCAGTGCCCTCTCTGGACTCACTGCACTGCATCCCCAGTGGTGCCTGTGAAGTCTCTGGACTCACTGCACTGCATCCCCAGTGGTGCCAGTGAAGTCTCTGTGTTAGTGTTGGGGAGAATCGAATGGATGTTTTACTAATGTCTCTTAGGTAATGGGACCTACAGTATAATTAAGCATTGCCAAATGTACTTACATTATCAATTAATCTATGTATACTGGATACTTAGGGAGTACATTGAACAATCAAAAGAGTCATTGAAGGGGAACCTTGGGAGGGAACAGGTACAACCTGACCTTGCATAAGGGCCTGGAAATGATGAAATGAGTTGAAGCAGAACCAAGAAACGGAGGGAGCATGCGTCGAGTAAGAAAGGTGAAAAGTTTAGCGGAGAGCAAGACTCCTTACTTCATCTGGACGACCACCTGGACGACCACCAGAGTGCGCCATGCATGTGCAAAGGGGAGGGGAGCTAATTAGAATGAAAAGCGAGGCTGCTGTTGCAACCTGTAAAGAATATGTATACCTGACGCAATATTGTATGTATAAATAACGGTTGGGAAGTAACGGGACTTGAAGCCAGATTTGGGCACCTGCCCCGGCTTCCAGCGCTGAATAAAGCACCTTCATATAATCACTTGGTGATTATGTGGTTGCTAGGCTAACATCTGGACTCACTGCAGTGCATCCCCAGTGGTGCCAGTGCACTCTCTGGAGTCACTGCAGTGCATCCCCAGCGGTGCCAATGCACTCTCTGGACTCACTGCAGTGCATCCCCAGTGGTGCCAGTGCACTCCCTGGACTCAGTGCAGTGCATAACCAGTGGTGCCAGTGAACTCTCTGGACTCACTGCATTGCATCCCCAGTGGTGCCAGTGCACTCTCTGGACTCACTGCACTGCATCCCCAGTGGTGCCAGTGCACTCTCTGGACTCACTGCGCTGCATCCCCAGTGGTGCCAGTGCACTCTCTGGACTTGCCGGGGTGCATCGCCAGTGGTGCCAGTGCCCTCTCTGGACTCACTGCAGTGCATCCCCATTGGTGCCAGTGCACGCTCTGGACTCACTGCAGTGCATCCCCAGAGGTGCCAGTGCACTCTCTGGACTCACTGCAGTGCATCCCCAATCGTACCAGTGCCCTCTCTGGACTCACTGCACTGCATCACCAGTGGTGCCACTGCAACCTCTGGTCTCACTGCAGTGCATCCCCAGTGGTGCCAGTGCACTCTCTGGACTCACTGCAGTGCATCCCCAGTGGTACCAGTGCACTCTCTGGACTCACTGCACTGCATCCCCAGTGGTGCCAGTGCACTCTCTGGACTCACTGCACTGCATCCCCAGTGGTGCCAGTGCACTCTCTGGACTTGCCGGGGTGCATCCCCAGTGGTGCCAGTGCACTCTGGACTCACTGCACTACTTCCCCAATGGTGCCAGTTCACTCTCTGGAGTCACTGAACTGAATCCCCAGTAGTGCCATTGTACTCTCTGGACTCACTGTACTGCATCCCATTGGTGCCTATGAAATCTCTGGACTCACTGCAGTGCATCCCCAGTGGTGCCAGTGCAATCTCAGGACTCACAGCAGTGCAGCTCCAGTTGGTGCCAGTGCACTCTCTGCACTCACTGCACTGCATCCCCAGTGGTGCCAGTGCACTCTCGGGACTCACTGCACTGCATCCCCAGAGGTGCCAGTGCACTCTCTGGACTCACTGCAGTGCATCCCCTGTGGTGCCATTGCACTCTCATGACTCACTGCACTGCATCCCCAGTGGTGCCAGTGCACTCTCTGGTCTCACTGCAGTGCATCCCCAGTGGTGCCAGTGGCTCTCTGGACTCATTGCACTGCATCACCAGTGGTGCCTGTGAAGTCTCTGGACTCACTGCAGTGCATCCCAGTGGTGCCAGTGCAATCTCAGGACTCACAGCAGTGCAGCTCGAGTTGGTGCCAGTGCACTCTCTGGACTCACTGCAGTGCATCCCCAGTGGTGCCACTGCACTCTCTGGACTCACTGCATTGCATCCCCAGTGGTGCCAGTGCACTCTCTTGACTCACTGTGCTGCATCCCCTGTGGTGCCATTGCACTCTCAGGACTCACTGCACTGCATCCCCAGTGGTGCCAGTGCACTCTCTGGACTCACTGCACTGCATCCCCAGTGGTGCCTGTGAAGTCTCTGGTCTCACTGCACTGCATCCCCAGAGGTGCCAGTGCACTCTCTGGACTCACTGCAGTGCATCCCCTGTGGTGCCATTGCACTCTCATGACTCACTGCACTGCATCCCCAGTGGTGCCAGTGCACTCTCTGGTCTCACTGCAGTGCATCCCCAGTGGTGCCAGTGGCTCTCTGGACTCATTGCACTGCATCACCAGTGGTGCCTGTGAAGTCTCTGGACTCACTGCAGTGCATCCCAGTGGTGCCAGTGCAATCTCAGGACTCACAGCAGTGCAGCTCGAGTTGGTGCCAGTGCACTCTCTGGACTCACTGCAGTGCATCCCCAGTGGTGCCAGTGCACTCTCTGGACTCACTGCATTGCATCCCCAGTGGTGCCAGTGCACTCTCTTGACTCACTGTGCTGCATCCCCTGTGGTGCCATTGCACTCTCAGGACTCACTGCACTGCATCCCCAGTGGTGCCAGTGCACTCTCTGGACTCACTGCACTGCATCCCCAGTGGTGCCTGTGAAGTCTCTGGTCTCACTGCACTGCATACCCAGTGGTGCCAGTGCACTCTCTGGACTCACTGCACTGCATCCCCATTGCTGACAGTGCCCTCTCTGGACTCAGTGCACTGCATCCCCAGTGGTGCCACTGCACTCTCTGAAAACACCGGGGTGCAACCGCAGCGGTGCCAGTGCACTCTCTGCACTCACGGCAGTGCATCCCCAGTGGTGCCAGTGCACTCTGTGGACTCACTGCAGTGTATCCCCTGTGGTGCCAGTGCACTCTCTGGACTCAGTGCACTGCATCCCAGTGGTGCCAGTGCACTCTCTGGACTCACTGCACTGCATCCCAGTGGTGCCAGTGCACTCTCTGGACTCACTGCAGTGCATCCCCAGTGGTGCCAGTGCACTCTCTGGACTCACTGCACTGCATCCCCAGTGGTGCCAGTGCACTCTCTGGACTCACTGCACTGCACCCCCAGTGGTGCCAGTGCACTCTCTGGACTCACTGCAGTGCATCCCCAGTGGTGCCAGTGCACTCTCTGGACTCACTGCAGTGCAACCCCAAAGGTGCCAGTGCATTCTCTTTACTCACTGCAGTGCATCCCCAGTGGTGCCAGTGCACTCTCTGGACTCACTGCACTGCATCCCCAGTGGTGCCAGTGCACTCTCTGGACTCACTGCAGTCCATCCCCAGTGGTGCCAGTGCACTCTCTGGACTCACTGCAGTGCATCCCCAGTGGTGCCAGTGCACTCTCTTTACTCACTGCACTGCATCCCCAGTGGTGCCAGTGCACTCTCTGGACTCACTGCACTGCATCCCCAGTGGTGCCAGTTCAATCTCTGGACTCACGGCAGTGCATCCCCAGTGGTGCCAGTGCACTCTCTGGACTCACTGCACTGCATCCCCAGTGGTGCCAGTGCACTCTCTGGACTTGCCGGGGTGCATCCCCAGTGGTGCCAGTGCACTCTCTGGACTCACTGCAGTGCATCCCCAGTGGTGCCAGTGAACTGTCTGGACTCACTTCATTCCCAGTGGTGCCAGTGCCCTCTCTGGACTCACTGCACTGCATCCCCAGTGGTGCCTGTGAAGTCTCTGGACTCACTGCAGTGCATCCCCAGTGGTGCCAGTGAAGTCTCTGTGTTAGTGTTGGGGAGAATCGAATGGATGTTTTACTAATGTCTCTTAGGTAATGGGACCTACAGTATAATTAAGCATTGCCAAATGTACTTACATTATCAATTAATCTATGTATACTGGATACTTAGGGAGTACATTGAACAATCAAAAGAGTCATTGAAGGGGAACCTTGGGAGGGAACAGGTACAACCTGACCTTGCATAAGGGCCTGGAAATGATGAAATGAGTTGAAGCAGAACCAAGAAACGGAGGGAGCATGCGTCGAGTAAGAAAGGTGAAAAGTTTAGCGGAGAGGAAGACTCCTTACTTCATCTGGACGACCACCTGGACGACCACCAGAGTGCGCCATGCATGTGCAAAGGGGAGGGGAGCTAATTCGAATGAAAAGCGAGGCTGCTGTTGCAACCTGTAATGAATATGTATACCTGACGCAATATTGTATGTATAAATAACAGTTGGGAAGTAACGGGACTTGAAGCCAGATTTGGGCACCTGCCCCGGCTTCCAGTGCTGAATAAAGCACCTTCATATAATCACTTGGTGATTATGTGGTTGCTAGGCTAACATCTGGACTCACTGCAGTGCATCCCCAGTGGTGCCACTGCACTCCCTGGACTCAGTGCAGTGCATAACCAGTGGTGCAAGTGAACTCTCTGGACTCACTGCATTTCATCCCCAGTGGTGCCAGTGCACTCTCTGGACTCACTGCACTGCATCCCCAGTGGTGCCATTGCACTCTCTGAACTCACTGCGCTGCATCCCCAGTGGTGCCAGTGCACTCTCTGGACTTGCCGGGATGCATCGCCAGTGGTGCCAGTGCCCTCTCTGGACTCACTGCACTGCATCCCCAGTGGTGCCAGTGCACTCTCTGGACTCACTGCACTGCATCCCCAGAGGTGCCAGTGCACTCTCTGGACTCACTGTAGTGCATCCCCAATCGTACCAGTGCCCTCTCTGGACTCACTGCACTGCATCACCAGTGGTGCCACTGCAACCTCTGGTCTCATTGCAGTGCATCCCCAGTGGTGCCAGTGCACTCTCTGGACTCACTGCAGTGCATCCCCAGTGGTACCAGTGCACTCTCTGGACTCACTGCACTGCATCCCCAGTGGTGCCAGTGCACTCTCTGGACTCACTGCACTGCATCCCCAGTGGTGACAGTGCACTCTCTGGACTTGCCGGGGTGCATCCCCAGTGGTGCCAGTGCACTCTGGACTCACTGCACTACTTCCCCAATGGTGCCAGTTCACTCTCTGGACTCACTGAACTGAATCCCCAGTAGTGCCAGTGTACTCTCTGGACTCACTGTACTGCATCCCATTGGTGCCTGTGAAATCTCTGGACTCACTGCAGTGCATCCCCAGTGGTGCCAGTGCACTCTCTGGACTCACTGAACTGCATCCCCAGTGGTGCCAGTGCACTCTCTGGAGTCGCAGCACTGCATCAACAGTGGTGCCTCTGCACTCTCTGGAGTCACTGAACTGCATCCCCAGTGCTGCCAGTGCACTCTCTGGACTCACTGCAGTGCATCCCCAGTCGTGCCAGTGCAGTCTCTGGACTCACTGCACTGCATCCCCAGTGGTGCCAGTGCACTCTCTGGACTCACTGCACTGCATCCGCAAGGTGCCATTGCACTCTCTGGACTCACTGCACTGCATCCCCAGTGGTGCCAGTGCACTCTCTGGACTCACTGCACTGCATCCCCAGTGGTGCCAGTGCACTCTCTGGACTCACTGCAGTGCATCCCCAGTGATGCCAGTGTAGTCTCTGGACTCACAGCAGTGCATCCCCAGTGGTGCCAGTGCAACTACTGGACTCACTGCAGTGTAGCTCAGTGGTGCCAGAGCACTCTCTGGACTCACTGCACTGCATCCCCAGTGGTGCGAGTGCACTCTCTGGACTCACTGCACTGCATCCCCAGTGGTGCCAGTTGACTCTCTGGACTCACTGCACTGCTCCAGCCGCGGCATCCGCTCCAGCCGCCTCAGCCGCACCAGCCGCCGCAGCCGCTCCAGCCGCGGCAGCCGCTCCAGCCTCGGCAGCCGCGACAGGCGCTCCAGCCGCGGCAGCCGCTAAAGCCGCTACCGAGTGGAGCGGCTGCCACGGCTGGAGCGGCTGCCCTCGGTAGCGGCTGGAGCGGCTGCCGCGGCTGGAGCGGCTGCCGCGGCTGGAGCGCCTGCCGCGGTTGGAGCGGCTGCCGCGGCTGGAGCGGCTGGAGCGTCTGCCGCGTATGCCGCGGATGGAGCGGCTGCCGCGGCTGGACCGGCTGCCGCGGCTGCCGCGGCTGGAGCGGCTGGAGCGGCTGCCGAGGCTGGAATGGCTACCGCGGCTGGAGCGGTTGCCGCGGCTCGAGCAGTACAGTGAGTCCAGAGAGTGCACTGTCACCTTTGGGGATGCACTGCATTGTCTGCAGGGAGTGCCCTGGCACCACTGGGGATGCACTGCAGTGAGTCCAGAGAGTGCACTGGCACCAGTGGGGATGCACTGCAGTGAGTAAAGAGAATGCACTGGCACCATTGGGGTTGCACTGCAGTGAGTACAGAGAGTGCACTGGCACCACTGGGGATGCAGTGCAGTGAGTCCAGAGAGTGCACTGGCACCTTGGGGATGCAGTGCAGTGAGTCCAGAGAGTGCACTGTCACCACTGGGGATGCAGTGCAGTGAGTCCAGAGAGTGCACTGGCGCCACTGGGGATGCACTGCAGTGAGTCCAGAGAGTGCACTGGCACCACTGGGATGCAGTGCACTGAGTCCAGAGAGTGGACTAGCAACACTGGGGATGCAGTGCAGTGAGTCCAGAGAGTGCACTGGCACCACTGGGATGCAGTGCACTGAGTCCACAGAGTGCACTGGCACCACTGGGGATACACTGCAGTGAGTCCAGAGATTGCACTGGCACCATTGGGGATGCAGTGCAGTGAGTGCAGAGAGTGAACTGGCACCGCTGCGGTTGCACCCCGGTGTTTTCAGAGAGTGCACTGGCACCACTGGGGATGCAGTGCAGTGATTCCAGAGAGTGCACTGTCACCACTGGGGATGCACTGCAGTGAGTCCAGAGAGTGCACTGTCACCACTGGGGATGCAGTGCAGTGAGTCCAGAGAGTGCACTGGCACCTTGGGGATGCAGTGCAGTGAGTCCAGAGAGTGCACTGGCTCCACTGGGGATGCACTGCAGTGAGTCCAGAGAGTGCACTGGCACCTTGGGGATGCAGTGCAGTGTGTCCACAGAGAGCACTGGCTCCACTGGGGATGCACATCAGTGAGTCCAGAGAGTGCACTGGCACCACTGGGGATGCAGTGCAGTGAGTCCAGAGAGTGCACTGGCACCATTGGGATGCACTGCAGTGAGTCCAGAGAGTGCACTGGCATCACTGGGGATGCAGTGCAGTGAGTCCAGAGAGTGCAGTGGCACCATTGGGGATGCAGTGCAGTGAGTCCAGAGAGTGCACTGGCACCACTGGTGATGCAGTGCAATGAGTCCAGAGAGCCACTGGCACTTCTGGGGATGCACTGCAGTGAGTCCAGAGAGTGAACTGGCACCACTGGGGATGCAGTGCACTGAGTCCAGAGAGGGCACTGTCAGCAATGGGGATGCAGTGCAGTGAGTCCAGAGAGTGCACTGGCACTACTGGGGATCTCACTGCAGTGAGAATGTATCTGAATCCCCGGTGGTGCCAGTGCACTCTCTGGACTCACTGAACTGCATCCCCAGTGGTTCCAGTGCACTCTCTGGAGTAACTGCAGTGCATTCCCTGTGGTGCCAGTGCACTCTCTGGACTCACTGTACTGCATCCTCAGTGGTGCCAGTTGACTCTCTGGACTCACTGCACTGCTCCAGCCGCGGCATCCGCTACAGCCGCCTCAGCCGCTCCAGCGCGGTAGCCCCTCCAGCCGCGGCAGACGCTCTAGACGCTCCAGCCGCCGCAGCCGCTCCAGCCGCGGCAGCCGCGAAAGCCGCTACCGAGTGGAGCGGCTGCCACGGCTGGAGCGGCTGCCGCGGTTGGAGTTGCTGCCGCGGCTGGAGCGGCTGCCGCGGATGCCGCGGCTGGAGCGCCTTCGCGGTTGGAGCGGCTGCCGCGGCTGGAGCGGCTGGAGCGGCTGCCGGGTATGCCGCGGATGGAGCGGCTGCCGCGGCTGGACCGGCTGCCGAGGCTGGAGGGGCTAACGCGGCTGGAGCGGCTGCCGCGGCTCGAGCAGTACAGTGACTCCAGAGAGTGCACTGTCACCTTTGGGGATGCACTGCATTGTCTGCAGAGAGTGCCCTGGCACCACTGGGGATGCACTGCAGTGAGTCCAGAGAGTGCACTGGCACCACTGGGAATGCAGTGCAGTGAGTCCAGAGAGGGCACTGTCAGCAATGGGGATGCAGTGCAGTGAGACCAGAGAGTGCACTGGCACCACTGGGGATGCAGTGCAGTGAGTCCTGAGAGTGCAATGGCACCACAGGGGATGCACTGCAGTGAGTCCAGAGAGTGTACTGGCACCACTGGGGATGCAGTGCAGTGAGTCCAGAGAGTGCACTAGCACCACTGGGGATGCAGTGCAGTGAGTCCAGAGAGTTCTCTGGCACCACTGGGGATGCACTGCAGTGAGTCCAGAGACTTCACAGGCACCACTGGGGATCCAGTACAGTGAGTCCAGAGAGTGCACTGGCACCACTGGGGATTCAGTACAGTGAGTCCAGAGAGTGAACTGGCACCACTGGGGATTTAGTGCAGTGAGTCCAGAGAGTGCACTGGCACCTAAGGGGATTCACTGCAAGGCATCCAGAGAGTGCACTGGCACCACTGGGAATGCACTGCAGTGAGTACAGAGAGTGCACTGGCACCTAAGGGGCTGCACTGCAGTGAGTCCAGAGAGTGCACTGGCACCACTTGGGCTGCACTGCGGTGAGTCCAGAGAGTGCACTGGCACCACTGGGGATGCATTGCACTGAGAGCACAGAGTGCACTGGCACCACAGGGGTTACACTGCAGTGAGTCCCGAGAGTGCACTGGCACCACTGGGGATGCAGCACAGTGAGTCCAGAGAGTGCACTGGCACCACTGGGGTGCAGCGCAGTGACTACAGAGAGTGCACTGGCACACTGCAGTGAGTCCAGAGAGAGGCACCAGTGGGGATGCACTGCAGTGGGTCCAGAGAGTGCACTGGCACCACTGGGGATGCACTGCAGTGGGTCCAGAGATTGCACTGGCACCACAGGGGATGCAGTGCGGTGAGTCCACAAAGTGCACTGGCACCACTGGTGATGCACTGCAGTGAGTCCACAGAGTTCACTGGCACCACTGGGGATGCAGTGCAGTGAGTCCAGAGATTGCACTGGCACCACTGGGGATGCAGTGCAGTGAGTCCAGAGAGTGCACTGGCACCACTGGGGATGCAATGCAGTGAGTCCAGAGAGTGCACTGGCACCACTGGGGATGCAGTGCAGTGAGTCCAGAGAGTGCACTGGCACCACCGGGGATTCACTGCAGTGAGTCCAGAGAGTGCACTGGCACCACTGGGGATGCACTGCAGTGAGTACAGAGAGTGCACAGGCACCTCACGGGCTGCACTGCAGTGAGTCCACAGAGTGCACTGGCACCACAGGGGATACACTGCAGTCCAGAGAGTGCACTGGCACCACTAGGGTTGCAGCACAGTGAGTCCAGAGAGTGAACTGTCACCACTGGGGACGAAGAGCAGTGACTACAGAGAGTGCACTGGCACCACTTGGGTTGCAATGCAGTGACTCCAGAGAGTGCACTGCCACCAGTGGGGATGCACTGCAGTGGGTCCAGAGCGTGCACTGGCTCCACTGGGGATGCAGTGCAGTGAGTCCAGAGAGTGCACTGGCACCACCGGGGATTCACTGCAGTGAGTCCAGAGAGTGCAGGCACCACTGGGGATGCACTGCAGTGAGTACAGAGAGTGCACAGGCACCTCACGGGCTGCACTGCAGTGAGTCACAGAGTGCACTGCACCACAGGGGATACACTGCCGGAGTCCAGAGAGTGCACTGGCACCACTGGGGATGCAGTGCAGTGAGTCCAGAAAGTGAACTGTCACCACTGGTGATGCAGTGCAGTGAGTCTGCACTGCACCACTGGGGATGCAGTGCACTGAGTCAGAGAGTGCACTCTCAGCACTGGGGATGCACTGCAGTGAGTCCAAAGAGTGCACTGGCACCAGTAGGGATGCAGTGCAGTGAGACCAGAGATTGCACTGGCACCACTGGGGATGCAGTGCAGTGAGTCCAGAGAGTGCACTGGCTCCAATGGGGATGCAGTGCAGTGAGTCCAGAGAGTGCACTGGCACCACTGGGGATGCAGTGCAGTGAGTCCTGAGAGTGCACTGGCACCACAGGTGATGCAGTGCAGAGAGTGCACTGGCACCACTGGGGATGCAGTGCAGTGAATCCAGAGAGTGCACTGGCACTAACTGGAGATGCACTGCTGTGAGTCCCGAGATTGCACTGGCACCACAGGGGTTACAGTGCAGTGAGTCCACAGACTAGTCTGGCACCACTGGGGTTGCACTGCAGTGAGTCCAGACACTTCACAGGCACCACTGGGGATGCAGTGCAGTGAGTCCAGAGAGTGCACTGGCACCCCTGGGGATGCAGTGCAGTGAGTCCAGAGAGTGCACTGGCACCACCGGGGATTCACTGCAGTGAGTCCAGATAGTGCACTGACACCACTGGGAATGCACTGCAGTGAGTACAGAGAGTTCACTGGCACCTCAGGGGCTGCAGTGCAGTGAGTCCAGAGAGTGCACTGGCACCACTGGGGATGCAATGCAGTGAGTCCAGAGAGTGCACTGGCACCACTGGGATGCAGTGCAGTGAGTCCAGAGAGTGCACTGGCACCACTGGGATGCAGTGCAGTGAGTCCACAGAGTGCACTGGCACCACTGGGGATACACTGCAGTGAGTCCAGAGAGTGCACTGGCACCACTGGGGATGCAGCACAGTGAGTCCAGAGATTGAACTGTCACCACTGGGGACGCAGCGCAGTGACTACAGAGAGTGCACTGGCACCACTGGGGATGCACTGCAGTGAGTCCAGAGAGTGCAGTTGCACCAAAACGGACGCAGTGCAGTGAGTCCAGAGAGTGCACTGGCACCATTGGGGATGCACTGCAGTGAGTCCAGAGAATGCACTGGCACTAATGGGGATGCAGTGCAGTGAGTCCAGAGAGTGCACTGGCACCACTGGGGATGCAGTGCAGTGAGTCCAGAGAGTGCACTGGCACCACTGGGGATGCACTGCAGTGAGTCCAGAGACTGCACTGGCACCACAGGGGATGCAGTGCAGTGATTCCAGAGAGTGCACTGGCCCCACTGGGGATGCACTTTAGTGAGTCCAGAGAGTGCAGTGGCACCACTGGGGATGCAGTGCAGTGAGTCCAGAGAGTGCACTGGCACCACTGGGGATGCAGTGCAGTGAGTCCAGAGAGTGCACTGGCACCACTGGGGATGCAGTGCAGTGAGTCTGCACTGGCACCACTGAGCAGTGAGTCCAGAGAGTGCACTGGCACCACTGGGGATGCACTGCAGTGAGTCCAGAGAGTTCTCTGGCACCACTGGGGATGCAGTTCAGTGATTCCAGAGAGTGCACCGGCCCAATGGGGATACACTGCAGTGAGTCCAGAGAGTGCACTGGCACCACTGGGGATGCAGTTCAGTGAGTCCTGAGAGTGCACTGGCTCCCCTGGGGATGCACTGCAGTGAGTCCAGGGACTACACTGTCACCACTGGGGATGCAGTGCAGTGAGTCCAGAGAGTGCACTGGCACCACTGGGGATGCAGTGCAGTGAGTCCAGAAAGTGAACTGTCACCACTGGTGATGCAGTGCAGTGAGTCCAGAGAGTGCACTGGCACCACTGGGGATGCAGTGCACTGAGTCCAGAGAGTGCACTCTCAGCACTGGGGATGCACTGCAGTGAGTCCAAAGAGTGCACTGGCACCAGTAGGGATGCAGTGCAGTGAGACCAGAGATTGCACTGGCACCACTGGGGATGCAGTGCAGTGAGTCCAGAGAGTGCACTGGCTCCAATGGGGATGCAGTGCAGTGAGTCCAGAGAGTGCACTGGCACCACTGGGGATGCAGTGCAGTGAGTCCTGAGAGTGCAATGGCACCACAGGTGATGCAATGCAGTGAGTCCAGAGAGTGCACTGGCACCACTGGGGATGCAGTGCAGTGAGTCCAGAGAGTGCACTGGCACCAACTGGAGATGCACTGCTGTGAGTCCCGAGATTGCACTGGCACCACAGGGGTTACAGTGCAGTGAGTCCACAGACTAGTCTGGCACCACTGGGGTTGCACTGCAGTGAGTCCAGACACTTCACAGGCACCACCGGGGATTCACTGCAGTGAGTCCAGATAGTGCACTGACACCACTGGGAATGCACTGCAGTGAGTACAGAGAGTTCACTGGCACCTCAGGGGCTGCAGTGCAGTGAGTCCAGACAGTGCACTGGCACCACTGGGGATGCAATGCAGTGAGTCCAGAGAGTGCACTGGCACCACTGGGATGCAGTGCAGTGAGTCCAGAGAGTGCACTGGCACCACTGGGATGCAGTGCAGTGAGTCCACAGAGTGCACTGGCACCACAGGGGATACACTGCAGTGAGTCCAGAGAGTGCACTGGCACCACTGGGGATGCAGCACAGTGAGTCCAGAGAGTGAACTGTCACCACTGGGGACGCAGCGCAGTGACTACAGAGAGTGCACTGGCACCACTGGGGATGCAGTACAGTGAGTCCAGAGAGTGCACTGGCAACACTGGGGATGCAGTTCAGTGAGTAAAGAGAGTGCACTGGCACCACTGGGGATGCAGTGCAGTGAGTCCAGAGAGTGCACTGGCACCACTGGGGATGCACTGCAGTGAGTCCAGAGAGTGCAGTGGCACCACTGGGGATGCAGTGCAGTGAGTCCAGAGAGTGCACGGGCACCACTGGGGATACACTGCAGTGAGTCCAGAGAGTGCACTGTCAGCAATGGGGATGCAGTGCAGTGAGACCAGAGAGTGCACTGGCACCACTGGGGATGCACTGCAGTGAGTCCGGAGAGTGTACTGGCACCACTGGGGATGGAGTGCAGTGAGTCCAGAGAGTGAACTGGCTCCACTGGGGATGCAGTGCAGTGAGTCCAGAGAGTGCACTGGCACCAAATGGAGCTGCACTGCTGTGAGTCCTGAGATTGCACTGGCACCACTGGGGATGCACTGCAGTGAGTCCAGAGAGTTCTATGGCACAAATGGGGATGCAGTGCAGTGAGTCCAGAGACTTCACAGGCACCACTGGGGATGCAGTACAGTGAGTTCAGAGAGTGCACTGGCACCACTGGGGATTCAGTTCAGTGAGTCCAGAGAGTGAACTGGCACCACTGGGGATTTAGTGCAGTGAGTCCAGAGAGTGCACTGGCACCTAAGGGGATTCACTGCAAGGCGTCCAGAGAGTGCACTGGCACCACTGGGAATGCACTGCAGTGAGTTCAGAGAGTGCACTGGCACCTAAGGGGCTGCACTGCAGTGAGTCCAGAGAGTGCACTGGCACCACTTGGGCTGCACTGCGGTGAGTACAGAGAGTGCACTGGCACCACTGGGGATGCAGTGCACTGAGTCCAGAGAGTGCACTGGCACCACTGGGGATGCACTGCAGTGAGTCCAGAGAGTGCTCTGGCACCACTGGGGATGCAGTGCAGTGAGTCCAGAGAGTGCACTGGCACCACTGGGGATACACTGCAGTGACTCCAGAGAGTGCACAGGCACCACTGGGGATGCACTGCAGTGAGTCCAGAGAGTGCACTGGCACCACTGGGGATGCAGTGCAGTGAGTCCAGAGACTGCACTGGAACGAACTGGAGCTGCACTGCTGTGAGTCCTGAGATTGCACTGGCACCACTGGGATGCACTGCAGTGAGACCAGAGACTTCACAGGCACCACTGGGGATGCAGTACAGTGTGTAAACAGAGTGCACTGGCATCACAGGGGATTCAGTTCCTTGAGTCCAGAGAGTGAACTGGCACCACTGGGGATGTAGAGCAGTGAGTCCAGAGAGTGCACTGGCACCTCTGGGGATGCACCCCGGTGACTCCAGAGAGTGCACTGGCACCACTGGGGATGCACCCCGGCAAGTCCAGAGAGTGCACTGTCACCACTGGGGATACAGTGCAGTGAGTCCAGAGAGTGCACTGGCACCACCGGTGATGCAGTGCAGTGAGTCCAGAGAGTGCACTGGCACCACTGGGGATGCAGTGCAGTGAGTCCAGAGAGTGCACGGGTACCAATGGGGATGCACTGCAGTGAGTCCAGAGAGTGCACTGGCACCACTGGGTATGCACTGCAGTGAGACCAGAGGTTGCAGTGGCACCACTGGGGATGCAGTGCAGTGAGTCCAGAGAGTGCACTGGTACGATTGGGGATGCACTGCAGTGAGTCCAGAGAGTGCACTGGCACCAGTGGGGATGCACTGCAGTGAGTCCAGAGAGTGCACTGGCACCACTGCGGATGTAATGCAGTGAGTCCAGAGAGTGCACTGGCACCACTGGGGATGCACCCCGGCAAGTCCAGAGAGTGCACTGGCACCACTGGGGATGCACTGCAGTGAGTCCAGAGAGTGCACTGGCACCACTGGCGATGCAGTGCAGTGAGTCCAGAGAGTGCACTGGCACCACTGGGGATGCACCCCGGTGAGTCCAGAGAGTGCACTGGCACCACTGGGGATGCACTGCAGTGAGTCCAGGGAGTGCACTGGCAAAACTGGGGATGCAGTGCAGTGAGTCCAGAGAGTGCACTGCACCACTGGGGATGCACTGCAGTGACTCCAGAGAGTGCACTGGCACCACTGGGGATGCACTGCAGTGAGTCCAGATGTTAGCCTAGCAACCACATAATCACCAAGTGATTATATGAAGGTGCTTTATTCAGCGCTGGAAGCCGGGGCAGGTGCCCAAATCTGGCTTCAAGTCCCGTTACTTCCCAGCCGTTATTTATACATACAATATTGCGTCAGGTATACATATTCATTACAGGTTGCAACAGCAGCCTTGCTTTTCATTCTAATTAGCTCCCCTCCCCTTTGCACATGCGTGGCGCACTCTGGTGGTCGTCCAGATGAAGTAAGGAGTCTTCCTCTCCGCTAAACTTTTCACCTTTCTTACTCGACGCATGCTCCCTCCGTTTCTTGGTTCTGCTTCAACTCATTTCATCATTTCCAGGCCCTTATCCAAGGTCAGGTTGTACCTGTTCCCTCCCAAGGTTCCCCTTCAATGATTCTTTTGATTGTTCAATGTACTCCCTAAGTATCCAGTATACATAGATTAACTGATAATGTAAGTACATTTGGCAATGCTTAATTATACTGTAGGTCCCATTACCTAAGAGACATTAGTAAAATATCCATTCGATTCTCCCCAACACTAACACAGAGACTGCACTGGCACCACTGGGGATGCACCCCGGCAAATCCAGAGAGTGCACTGGCACCACTGTGGATGCAGTGCAGTGAGTCCAGAGAGTGCACTGGCACCACTGGGGATGCACTGCCGTGAGTCCAGAGAGTGCACTGGCACCACTGGGGATGCACTGCCGTGAGTCCAGAGAGTGCACTGGCACCACTGGGGATGCACTGCAGCGAGTCCAGAGAGTGCACTGGCACCACTGGGGATGCAATGCAGTGAGTCCAGAGAGTGCATTGGCACCACTGGGGATGCACTGCAGTGAGTCCAGAGAGTGCACTGGCACCAACTGGAGCTGCACTGCTGTGAGTCCTGAGATTGCACTGGCACCACTGGGATGCACTGCAGTGAGACCAGAGACTTCACAGGCACCACTGGGGATGCAGTACAGTGAGTCCAGAGAGTGCACTGGCACCACAGGGGATTCAGTTCCTTGAGTCCAGAGAGTGAACTTGCACCACTGGGGATGTAGAGCAGTGAGTCCAGAGAGTGCACTGGCACCTCTGGGGATGCACCCCGGTGACTCCAGAGAGTGCACTGGCACCACTGGGGATGCACCCCGGCAAGTCCAGAGAGTGCACTGTCACCACTGGGGATGTAGTGCAGTGAGTCCAGAGAGTGCACTGGCACCACTGGGGATGCAGTGCAGTGAGTCCAGAGAGTGCACTAGCACCAGTGGGGATGGACTGCAGTGAGTCCAGAGAGTGCACTGGTACCACTGGGGATGTACTGCAGTGAGTCCAGAGAGTGCACTGGCACCACTGGGGATGCACTGCAGTGAGACCAGAGGTTGCAGTGGCACCACTGGGGATGCAGTGCAGTGAGTCCAGAGAGTGCACTGGTACGATTGGGGATGCACTGCAGTGAGTCCAGAGAGTGCACTGGCACCAGTGGGGATGCACTGCCGTGAGTCCAGAGAGTGCACTGGCACCACTGCGGATGCAATGCAGTGAGTCCAGAGAGTGCACTGGCACCACTGGGGATGCACCCCGGAAAGTCCAGAGAGTGCACTGGCACCACTGGGGATGCACTGCAGTGAGTCCAGAGAGTGCACTGGCACCACTGGGGATGCAGTGCAGTGAGTCCAGAGAGTGCACTGGCACCACTGGGGATGCACCCCGGTGAGTCCAGAGAGTGCACTGGCACCACTGGGGATGCACTGCAGTGAGTCCAGGGAGTGCACTGGCACCACTGGGGATGCACTGCAGTGAGTCCAGGGAGTGCACTGCACCACTGGGGATGCACTGCAGTGACTCCAGAGAGTGCACTGGCACCACTGGGGATGCACTGCAGTGACTCCAGATGTTATCCTAGCAACCACATAATCACCAAGTGATTATATGAAGGTGCTTTATTCAGCGCTGGAAGCCGGGGCAGGTGCCCAAATCTGGCTTCAAGTCCCGTTACTTCCCAGCCGTTATTTATACATACAATATTGCGTCAGGTATACATATTCATTACAGGTTGCAACAGCAGCCTCGCTTTTCATTCTAATTAGCTCCCCTCCCCTTTGCACATGCGTGGCGCACTCTGGTGGTCGTCCAGATGAAGTAAGGAGTCTTCCTCTCCGCTAAACTTTTCACCTTTCTTACTCGACGCATGCTCCCTCCGTTTCTTGGTTCTGCTTCAACTCATTTCATCATTTCCAGGCCCTTATCCAAGGTCAGGTTGTACCTGTTCCCTCCCAAGGTTCCCCTTCAATGATTCTTTTGATTGTTCAATGTACTCCCTAAGTATCCAGTATACATAGATTAATTGATAATGTAAGTACATTTGGCAATGCTTAATTATACTGTAGGTCCCATTACCTAAGAGACATTAGTAAAATATCCATTCGATTCTCCCCAACACTAACACAGAGACTGCACTGGCACCACTGGGGATGCACCCCGGCAAGTCCAGAGAGTGCACTGGCACCACTGGGGATGCAGTGCAGTGAGTCCAGAGAGTGCACTGGCACCACTGGGGATGCACTGCAGTGAGTCCAGAGAGTGCACTGGCACCACTGGGGATGCACTGCCGTGAGTCCAGAGAGTGCACTGGCACCACAGGGGATGCACTGCAGTGAGTCCAGAGAGTGCACTGGCACCACTGGGGATGCAGTGCAGTGAGTCAGAGAGTGCACTGGCACCACTGGGGATGCACTGCCGTGAGTCCAGAGAGTGCACTGGCACCACTGGGGATGCAGTGCAGTGAGTAAAGAGAGTGCACTGGCACCACTGGGGATGCAGTGCAGTGAGTGCAGAGAGTGCACTGGCACCACTGGGGATGCAGTGCAATGAGCTCAGAGAGTGCACTGGCACCACTGGGGATGCAGGGCGGTGTGTCCAGAGAGTGCACTGGCACCACTGGGGATGCAGTGCAGTGAGTCCACAGAGTGCACTGGCACCACTGGGGATGCAGTGCAGTGAGTCCAGAGAGTGCACTGGCACCACTGGGGATGCACTGCAGTGAGTCCAGAGAGTGCACTGGCACCACTGGGGATGCACCCCGGTGAGTCCAGAGAGTGCACTGGCACCACTGGGGATGCACCCCGGCAAGTCCAGAGAGTGCACTGTCACCATTGGGGTTGCAGTGCAGTGAGTCCAGAGAGTGCACTGGCACCACTGGGGACGCAGTGCAGTGAGTCCACAGAGGGCACTGGCACCACTGGGGATGCAGTGCAGTGAGTCCAGAGAGTGCATTGGCACCACTGGGGATGCACTGCAGTGACTCCAGAGAGTGCACTGGCACCACTGGGGATGCACTGCAGTGAGTCCAGATGTTAGCCTAGCAACCACATAATCACCAAGTGATTATATGAAGGTGCTTTATTCAGCGCTGGAAGCCGGGGCAGGTGCCCAAATCTGGCTTCAAGTCCCGTTACTTCCCAGCCATTATTTATACATACAATATTGCGTCAGGTATACATATTCATTACAGGTTGCAACAGCAGCCTCGCTTTTCATTCTAATTAGCTCCCCTCCCCTTTGCACATTCGTGGCGCACTCTGGTGGTCGTCCAGGTGGTCGTCCAGATGAAGTAAGGAGTCTTCCTCTCCGCTAAACTTTTCACCTTTCTTACTCGACGCATGCTCCCTCCGCTTCTTGGTTCTGCTTCAACTCATTTCATCATTTCCAGGCCCTTATCCAAGGTCAGGTTGTACCTGTTCCCTCCCAAGGTTCCCCTTCAATGATTCTTTTGATTGTTCAATGTACTCCCTAAGTATCCAGTATACACAGATTAATTGATAATGTAAGTACATTTGGCAATGCTTAATTATACTGTAGGTCCCATTACCTAAGAGACATTAGTAAAACATCCATTCGATTCTCCCCAACACTAACACAGAGACTGCACTGGCACCACTGCGGATGCACCCCGGCAAGTCCAGAGAGTGCACTGGCACCACTGGGGATGCAGTGCAGTGAGTCCAGAGAGTGCACTGGCACCACTGGGGATGCACTGCAGTGAGTCCAGAGAGTGCACTGGCACCACTGGGGATGCACTGCCGTGAGTCCAGAGAGTGCACTGGCACCACTGGGGATGCAGTGCAGTGAGTCATGAGAGTGCAATGGCACCACAGGGGATGCACTGCAGTGAGTCCAGAGAGTGCACTGGCACCTCTGGGGATGCAGTGCAGTGAGTCCAGAGAGTGCACTGGCACCACTGGGGATGCAGTGCAGTGAGTGCAGAGAGTGCACTGGCACCAACTGGAGCTGCACTGCTGTGAGTCCTGAGATTGCACTGGCACCACTGGGGATGCACTGCAGTGAGTCCAGAGATTTCACAGGCACCAATGGGGATGCAGTACAGTGAGTCCAGAGAGTACACTGGCACTACTGGGGATTCAGTTCAGTGAGTCCAGAGAGTGAACTGGCACCATTGGGGAAGTAGTGCAGTGAGTCCAGAGTGCACTGGCACCACTGGGGATGCACCCCGGCAAGTCCAGAGAGTGCACTGTCACCACTGGGGATGCAGTGCAGTGAGTCCAGAGAGTGCACTGGCACCACTGGGGATGCAGTGCAGTGAGTCCAGAGAGTGCACTGGTACCACTGGGGATGCACTGCCGTGAGTTCAGAGAGTGCACTGGCACCACTGGGGATGCACTGCAGTGAGACCAGAGGTTGCAGTGGCACCACTGGGGATGCAGTGCAGTGAGTCCAGAGAGGGCACTGGCACCACTGGGGATGCAGTGCAGTGAGTCCAGAGAGTGCACTGGCACCACTGGCGATGCACCCCGGTGAGTCCAGAGAGTGCACTGGCACCACTGGGGATGCAGCGCAGTGAGTCCAGAGAGTGCAATGGCACCACTGGGGATGCAGTGCAGTGAGTCCAGAGAGTGCACTGGCACCACTGGGGATGCAATGCAGTGAGTGCAGAGAGTGCACTGGTACCACTGGGGATGCAGTGCAGTGAGTCCAGAGAGTGCACTGGCACCACTGGGGATGCACTGCAGTGAGTCCAGAGAGTGCACTGGCACCACTGGGGATGCAGTGCAGTGAGTCCAGAGAGGGCACTGGCACCACTGGCGATGCACCCCCGTGAGTCCAGAGAGTGCACTGGCACCACTGGGGATGCAGCGCAGTGAGTCCAGAGAGTGCACTGGCACCACTGGGGATGCAGTGCAGTGAGTCCAGAGAGTGCACTGGCACCACTGGGGATGCAATGCAGTGAGTCCAGAGAGTTCACTGGCACCACTGGGGATGCACTTCACTGAGTGCAGGGAGTGCACTGGCACCACTGGGGATGCACTGCAGTGACTCCAGATGTTAGCCTAGCAACCACATAATCACCAAGTGATTATATGAAGGTGCTTTATTCAGCGCTGGAAGCCGGGGCAGGTGCCCAAATCTGGCTTCAAGTCCCGTTACTTCCCAGCCGTTATTTATACATACAATATTGCGTCAGGTATACATATTCTTTACAGGTTGCAACAGCAGCCTCGCTTTTCATTCTAATTAGCTCCCCTTCCCTTTGCACATGCATGGCGCACTCTGGTGGTCGTCTAGGTGGTCGTCCAGATGAAGTAAGGAGTCTTCCTCTCCGCTAAACTTTTCACCTTTCTTACTCGACGCATGCTCCCTCCGCTTCTTGGTTCTGCTTCAACTCATTTCATCATTTCCAGGCCCTTATCCAAGGTCAGGTTGTACCTGTTCCCTCCCAAGGTTCCCCTTCAATGACTCTTTTGATTGTTCAATGTACTCCCTAAGTATCCAGTATACATAGATTAATTGATAATGTAAGTACATTTGGCAATGCTTTATTATACTGTAGGTCCCATTAACTAAGAGACATTAGTAAAACATCCATTCGATTCTCCCCAACACTAACACAGAGACTGCACTGGCACCACTGGGGATGCACTGCAGTGACTCCAGAGACTTCACAGGCACCACTGTGGATGCACTGCAGTGAGTCCAGAGAGTGCCCTGGCACCACTGGGAATGCAGTGAGTCCAGACAGTGCACTGGCACCACTGGGGATGCACTGCCGTGAGTCCAGAGAGTGCACTGGCACCACTGGGGATGCACCCCGGCAAGTCCAGAGAGTGCAGTGGCACCACTGGGGATGCAGTGCAGTGAGTCCAGAGAGTGCACTGGCACCACGGGGGATGCAGTGCAGTGAGTCCAGAGAGTGCACTGGCACCACTGGGGATGCACTGCCGTGAGTCCAGAGATTGCACTGGCACCACTGGTGATGCAGTGCAGTGAGTCCAGAGAGTGCACTGGCACCACTGGGGATGCAGTGCAGTGAGTAAAGAGAGTGCACTGGCACCACTGGGGATGCAGTGCAGTGAGTCCAGAGAGTGCACTGGCACCACTGGGGATGGACTGCAGTGAGTCCAGAGAGTGCACTGGCACCACTGGGTATGCAGTGCAGTGAGTCCAGAGAGTGCACTGGCACCAGTGGGGATGCACTGCAGTGAGTAAAGAGAATGCACTGGCACCTTTGGGGTTGCACTGCAGTGAGTCCAGAGAGTGCACTGGCACCACTGGGGATGCAGTGCAGTGAGTCCAGAGAGTGCACTGGCACCACTGGGGATGCACTGCAGTGAGTCCAGAGAGTGCACTGGCACCACTGGGGGTGCAGTGCAGTGAGTCCAGAGAGTGCACTGGTACGATTGGGGATGCACTGCAGTGAGTCCAGAGAGTGCACTGGCACCACTGGGGATGCACTGCAGTGAGTCCAGAGAGTGCACTGGCACCACTGGGGATGCAGTGCAGTGAGTCCAGAGAGTGCACTGGCACCACTGGGGATGCACCCCGGTGAGTCCAGAGAGTGCACTGGCACCACTGGGGATGCACTGCAGTGAGTCCAGGGAGTGCACTGGCACCACTGGGGATGCACTGCAGTGAGTCCAGGGAGTGCACTGGCACCACTGGGGATGCACTGCAGTGAGTCCAGATGTTAGCCTAGCAACCACATAATCACCAAGTGATTATATGAAGGTGCTTTATTCAGCGCTGGAAGCCGGGGCAGGTGCCCAAATCTGGCTTCAAGTCCCGTTACTTCCCAGCCGTTATTTATACATACAATATTGCGTCAGGTATACATATTCATTGCAGGTTGCAACAGCAGCCTCGCTTTTCATTCTAATTAGCTCCCCTGCCCTTTGCACATGCATGGTGCACTCTGGTGGTCATCTAGGTGGTCGTCCAGATGAAGTAAGGAGTCTTCCTCTCCGCTAAACTTTTCACCTTTCTTACTCGACGCATGCTCCCTCCGTTTCTTGGTTCTGCTTCAACTCATTTCATCATTTCCAGGCCCTTATCCAAGGTCAGGTTGTACCTGTTCCCTCCCAAGGTTCCCCTTCAATGACTCTTTTGATTGTTCAATGTACTCCCTAAGTATCCAGTATACATAGATTAATTGATAATGTAAGTACATTTGGCAATGCTTAATTATACTGTAGGTCCCATTACGTAAGAGATATTAGTAAAACATCCATTCGATTCTCCCCAACACTAACACAGAGACTGCACTGGCACCACTGGGGATGCAGTGCAGTGAGTCCAGAGAGGGCACTGGCACCACTGGGGATGGAGTGCCGTGAGTCCAGAGAGTGCATTGGAACCACTGGGGATGTACTGCAATGAGTCCATAGAGTGCACTGGCACCAATGGCAACGCAGAGCAGTTAGTCCAGAGAGTGCCTTGGCACCACAGGGGATGCAGTGCAGTGAGTCCAGAGAGTGCACTAGCACCACTGGGGATGCAGTGCAGTGAGTCCAGAGAGTGCACTGGCACCACTGGGGATGCAGTGCAGTGAGTCCAGAGAGTGCACTGGCACCACTGGGGATGCACTGCAGTGAGTCCAGAGAGTGCAGTGGCACCACTGGGGATGCAGTGCACTGAGTCCAGAGAGTACACTGGCACCACTGGGGATGCAGTGCAGTGAGTCCAGAGTGTGCACTGTCAGCACTGGGGATGCAGTGCAGTGAGTCCAGAGAGTGCACTGGCACCAACTGCAGCTGCACTCCTGTGAGTCCTGAGATTGCACTGGCACCACTGGGGATGCAGTTTAGTGAGTCCAGAGACTTCACAGGCACCACTGGGGATGCAGTACAGTGAGTCCAGAGAGTGCACTGGCACCACTGGGGATTCAGTTCAGTGAGTCCAGAGAGTGAACTGGCACCACTGGGGATGTAGTGCAGTGAGTCCAGAGAGTGCACTGGCACCTCTGGGGATGCACCCCGGTGACTCCAGAGAGTGCACTGGCACCACTGGAGATGCACCCCGGCAAGTCCAGAGAGTGCACTGTCACCACTGGGGATGCAGTGCAGTGAGTCCAGAGAGTGCACTGGCACCACTGGGGATGCAGTGCAGTGAGTCCAGAGAGTGCACTGGTACCACTGGGGATGCACTGCAGTGAGTCCAGAGAGTGCAGTGGCACCACTGGGGATGCACTGCCGTGAGACCAGAGGTTGCAGTGGCACCACTGGGGATGCAGTGCAGTGAGTCCAGAGAGTGCACTGGCACCACTGGGGATGCACCCCGGCAAGTCCAGAGAGTGCACTGGCACCACTTGGAATGCACTGCAGTGAGTCCAGAGAGTGCACTGGCACCACTGGGGATGCACTGCAGTGAGTCCAGAGAGTGCACTGGCACCACTGGGGATGCAATGCAGTGAGTCCAGAGAGTGCACTGGCACCACTGGGGATGCACCCCGGCAAGTCCAGAGAGTGCACTGGCACCACTTGGAATGCAGCGCACTGAGTCCAGAGAGTGCACTGGCACCACTGGGGATGCAGTGCACTGAGTGCAGAGAGTGCACTGGCACCACTGGGGATGCACTGCAGTGAGTCCAGGGAGTGCACTGGCACCACTGGGGATGCACTGCAGTGACTCCAGAGAGTGCACTGGCACCACTGGGGATGCACTGCAGTGAGTCCAGATGTTAGCCTAGCAACCACATAATCACCAAGTGATTATATGAAGGTGCTTTATTCAGCGCTGGAAGCCGGGGCAGGTGCCCAAATCTGGCTTCAAGTCCCGTTACTTCCCAGCCGTTATTTATACATACAATATTGCGTCAGGTATACATATTCATTACAGGTTGCAACAGCAGCCTCGCTTTTCATTCTAATTAGCTCCCCTCCCCTTTGCACATTCGTGGCGCACTCTGGTGGTCGTCCAGGTGGTCGTCCAGATGAAGTAAGGAGTCTTCCTCTCCGCTAAACTTTTCACCTTTCTTACTCGACGCATGCTCCCTCCGCTTCTTGGTTCTGCTTCAACTCATTTCATCATTTCCAGGCCCTTATCCAAGGTCAGGTTGTACCTGTTCCCTCCCAAGGTTCCCCTTCAATGATTCTTTTGATTGTTCAATGTACTCCCTAAGTATCCAGTATACATAGATTAATTGATAATGTAAGTACATTTGGCAATGCTTAATTATACTGTAGGTCCCATTACCTAAGAGACATTAGTAAAACATCCATTCGATTCTCCCCAACACTAACACAGAGACTGCACTGGCACCACTGGGGATGCACCCCGGCAAGTCCAGAGAGTGCACTGGCACCACTGGGGATGCACTGCAGTGAGTCCAGAGAGTGCACTGGCACCACTGGGGATGCAGTGCAGTGAGTCCAGAGAGTGCACTGGCACCACTGGGGATGCACCCCGGCAAGTCCAGAGAGTGCAGTGGCACCACTGGGGATGCAGTGCAGTGAGTCCAGAGAGTGCACTGGCACCACGGGGGATGCAGTGCAGTGAGTCCAGAGAGTGCACTGGCACCACTGGGGATGCACTGCCGTGAGTCCAGAGATTGCACTGGCACCACTGGGGATGCAGTGCAGTGAGTCCAGAGAGTGCACTGGCACCACTGGGGATGCAGTGCAGTGAGTAAAGAGAGTGCACTGGCACCACTGGGGATGCAGTGCAGTGAGTCCAGAGAGTGCACTGGCACCACTGGGGATGGACTGCAGTGAGTCCAGAGAGTGCACTGGCACCACTGGGTATGCAGTGCAGTGAGTCCAGAGAGTGCACTGGCACCAGTGGGGATGCACTTCAGTGAGTAAAGAGAATGCACTGGCACCTTTGGGGTTGCACTGCAGTGAGTCCAGAGAGTGCACTGGCACCACTGGGGATGCAGTGCAGTGAGTCCAGAGAGTGCACTGGCACCACTGGGGATGCACTGCAGTGAGTCCAGAGAGTGCACTGGCACCACTGGGGGTGCAGTGCAGTGAGTCCAGAGAGTGCACTGGTACGATTGGGGATGCACTGCAGTGAGTCCAGAGAGTGCACTGGCACCACTGGGGATGCACTGCAGTGAGTCCAGAGAGTGCACTGGCACCACTGGGGATGCAGTGCAGTGAGTCCAGAGAGTGCACTGGCACCACTGGGGATGCACCCCGGTGAGTCCAGAGAGTGCACTGGCACCACTGGGGATGCACTGCAGTGAGTCCAGGGAGTGCACTGGCACCACTGGGGATGCACTGCAGTGAGTCCAGGGAGTGCACTGGCACCACTGGGGATGCACTGCAGTGAGTCCAGATGTTAGCCTAGCAACCACAGAATCACCAAGTGATTATATGAAGGTGCTTTATTCAGCACTGGAAGCCGGGGCAGGTGCCCAAATCTGGCTTCAAGTCCCGTTACTTCCCAGCCGTTATTTATACATACAATATTGCGTCAGGTATACATATTCATTACAGGTTGCAACAGCAGCCTCGCTTTTCATTCTAATTAGCTCCCCTCCCCTTTGCACATTCGTGGCGCACTCTGGTGGTCGTCCAGGTGGTCGTCCAGATGAAGTAAGGAGTCTTCCTCTCCGCTAAACTTTTCA
The DNA here is from genome assembly GCF_040182565.1 of Anser cygnoides. Taxonomy (NCBI): domain Eukaryota; kingdom Metazoa; phylum Chordata; class Aves; order Anseriformes; family Anatidae; genus Anser; species Anser cygnoides. The sequence continues at coordinate 10,387,217 of NC_089911.1, forward strand.
CCTTTCTTACTCGACGCATGCTCCCTCCGCTTCTTGGTTCTGCTTCAACTCATTTCATCATTTCCAGGCCCTTATCCAAGGTCAGGTTGTACCTGTTCCCTCCCAAGGTTCCCCTTCAATGATTCTTTTGATTGTTCAATGTACTCCCTAAGTATCCAGTATACATAGATTAATTGATAATGTAAGTACATTTGGCAATGCTTAATTATACTGTAGGTCCCATTACCTAAGAGACATTAGTAAAACATCCATTCGATTCTCCCCAACACTAACACAGAGACTGCACTGGCACCACTGGGGATGCACCCCGGCAAGTCCAGAGAGTGCACTGGCACCACTGGGGATGCACTGCAGTGAGTCCAGAGAGTGCACTGGCACCACTGGGGATGCAGTGCAGTGAGTCCAGAGAGTGCACTGGCACCACTGGGGATGCACTGCCGTGAGTCCAGAGAGTGCACTGGCACCACTGGGGATGCACTGCAGTGAGTCCAGAGAGTGCAGTAGCACCACTGGGGATGCAGTGCAGTGAGTCCAGAGTGTGCACTGGCACCACTGGGGATGCAGTGCAGTGAGTCCAGAGAGTGCACTGGCACCACTGGGGATGCAGTACAGTGAGTCCAGAGAGTGCACTGGCAACACTGGGGATGCAGTTCAGTGAGTAAAGAGAGTGCACTGGCACCACTGGGGATGCAGTGCAGTGAGTCCAGAGAGTGCACTGGCACCACTGGGGATGCAGTGCAGTGAGTCCAGAGAGTGCACTGGCACCACTGGGGATGCACCCCGGTGAGTCCAGAGAGTGCACTGGCACCACTGGGGATGCACCCCGGCAAGTCCATAGAGTGCACTGTCACCACTGGGGATGCAGTGCAGTGAGTCCAGAGAGTGCACTGGCCCCACTGGGGATGCAGTGCAGTGAGTCCAGAGAGTGCAGTGGCACCACTGGGGATGCAGTGCAGTGAGTCCAAAGAGTGCACTGGCACCATTGGGGATGCACTACAGTGAGTCCAGAGAGTGCACTGGCACCACTGGGGATGCAGTGCAGTGAGTCCAGAGAGTGCACTGGCACCACTGGCGATGCAGTGCAGTGAGTCCAGAGAGTGTACTGGCACCACTGGGGATGCAGTGCAGTGAGTCCAGAGAGTGCACTGGCACCACTGGGGATGCAGTGCAGTGAGTCCAGAGAGTGCACTGGCATCACTGGGGATGCAGTGCGGTGAGTCCAGAGTGCACTGGCACCACTGGGGATGCAGTGCAGTGAGTCCAGAGAGTGCACTGGCACCACTGGGGATGCACCCTGGTGAGTCCAGAGAGTGCACTGGCACCATTGGGGATGCACCCCGGCAAGTCCAGAGAGTGCACTGTCACCACTGGGGATGCAGTGCAGTGAGTCCAGAGAGTGCACTGACACCACTGGGGATGCACTGCAGTGAGTCCAGAGAGTGCACTGGTACCACTGGTTATGCACCCCGGTGAGTCCAGAGAGTGCACTGGCACCACTGGAGATGCACTGCAGTGAGTCCAGAGAGTGCACTGGCACCACTGGGGATGCAGTGCAATGAGTCCAGAGAGTGCACTGGCACCACTGGGGATGCAGTGCAGTGAGACCACAGATTGCAGTGGCACCACTGGGAATGGAGTGCAGCGAGTCCAGAGAGGGCACTGGTACGCTTGGGGATGCAGTGCAGTGAGTCCAGAGAGTGCACTGGCACCACTGGGGATGCAATGCAGTGAGTCCTGAGAGTGCACTGGCACCAATAGGATGCAGCGCAGTGAGTCCAGAGAGTGCACTGGCACCACTGGGGATGCAGTGCAGTGAGTCCAGAGAGTGCCCTGGCACCACTGGGGATGCAGTACAGTGAGTCCAGAGAGTGCAGTGGCACCACTGGGGATGCAGTGCAGTGAGTCCAGAGAGTGCACTGGTACCACTGGGGATGCACTCGGGTGAGTCCAGAGAGTGCACTGGCACCACAGGGGATGCAGTGCAGTGAGTCCAGAGAGTGCACTGGCACCACTGGGGATGCAACCCCGTGAGTCCAGAGAGTGCACTGGCACCACTGGGGATGCACCCCGGCAAGTCCAGAGAGTGCACTCTCTGGACTCACTGCACTGCATCCCCAGTGGTGCCAGTGCACTCTCTGGAGTCACAGCACTGCATCAACAGTGGTGCCTCTGCACTCTCTGGAGTAACTGCACTGCATCCCCAGTGGTGCCAGTGCACTCTCTGGACTCACTGTAGTGCATCCCCAGTGGTGCCAGTGCACTCTCTGGACTCACTGCAGTGCATCCCCAGTAGTGCCAGTGCACTCTCTGGACTCACTGCACTGCATCCCCAGTGGTGCCAGTGCACTCTCTGGAATCACTGCAGTGCATCCCCAGTGGTGCCAGTGCACTCTCTGCTCTCACCGCACTGCATCCCCAGTGGTGCCAGTGCACTCTCTGGACTCACTGCACTGCATCCCCAGTGGTGCCACTGCACTCTCTGGACTCACTGTACTGCATCCCCAGTGGTGCCAGGGCACTCTCCGGACTCACTGCAGTGCATCCGCAGTGGTGCCAGTGCACTCCTTCGAGTCACTGCAGTGCATCCCCAGTGGTGCCAGTGCACTCTCGGGACTCACTGCAGTGCATCCCCAGTGCTGCCAGTGCACTCTCTGGACTCACTGCAGTGCATACCCAGTGGTGCCAGTGCACTCTCTGGACTCACTGCACTGCATCCCCAGTGGTGCCAGTGCACTCTCCGGAATCACTGCACTGCATCCCCAGTGGTGTCAGTGCACTCTCTGGACTCACTGCATTGCATCCCCAGTGGTGCCAGTGCACTCTCTGCACTCACTGCACTGCATCCCCAGTGGTGCCAGTGCACTCTCTGGAGTCACTGCACTGCATCCCCAGTGGTGCCTGTGCAGTCTCTGGACTCACTACAGTTCATCCCCAGTGGAGCCAGTGCACTCTCTGGACTCACTGCACTGCATCCCCAGTGGTGCCAGTGCACTCTCTGGACTCACTGCACTCCATCCCCACTGGTGCCAGTCCACTCTCTGGACTCAATGCACTGCATCCCCAGTGGTGCCAGTGGACTCTCTGCACTCATGCACTGCATACCCAGTGGTGCCAGTGCACTCTTTGGACTCACTGCACTGCATGAACAGTGGTGCCAGTGCACTCTCTGGACTCACTGCACTGCATCCCCAGTGGTGCCAGTGTAGTCTCTGGACTCACTGTAGTGCATCCCCAGTCGTGCCAGTGCAATCTCAGGACTCACTGCAGTGCAGCTCCAGTTGGTGCCAGTGCAGTCTCTGGACTCACTGCACTGCATCCCCAGTGGTGCCAGTGCACTCTCTGGACTCACTGCAGTGCATCCCCAGTCGTGCCAGTGCACTCTCTGGAGTCACTGCAGTGTATCCCCAGTGGTGCCAGTGCACTTTCTGGAGTCACTGCAGTGCATCCCCTGTTGTGCCAGTGCACTCTCTGGACTCACTGCACTGCATCGCCAGTGGTGCCAGTGCACTCTCTGGACTCACTGCACTGCATCACCAGTGGTGCCAGTGCACTCTCTGGACTCAGTGCACTGCATCCCCAGTGGTGCCAGTGCACTCTCTGGACTCACTGCACTGCATCCCCAGTGGTGCCAGTGCACTCTCTGGAGTCACAGCACTGCATCAACAGTGGTGCCTGTGCACTCTCTGGAGTCACTGCACTGCAACCCCAGTGGTGCCAGTGCACTCTCTGGACTCACTGCAGTGCATCCCCAGTGGTGCCAGTGCACTCTCTGGACTCACTGCACTGCATCCCCAGTGGTGCCAGTGCACTCTCTGGAGTCACTGCACTGCATCCCCAGTGGTGCCAGTGCACTCTCTGGACACACTGCACTGCATCCCCAATCGTACCAGTGCACTCTCTGGACTCACTGCACTGCATCACCATTGGTGCCAGGGCACTCTCAGGACTCACTGCAGTGCATCCGCAGTGGTGCCAGTGCACTCTTTCAAGTCACTGCAGTGCATCCCCAGTGGTGCCAGTGCACTCTCTGGACTCACTGCAGTGCATCCCCAGTGGTGCCAGTGCACTCTCTGGACTCACTGCAGTGCATCCCCAGTGCTGCCAGTGCACTCTCTGGACTCACTGCAGTGCATCCCCAGTGGTGCCAGTGCACTCTCTGGACTCACAGCACTGCATCCCCAGTGGTGCCAGTGCACTCTCTGGAGTCACAGCACTGCATCAACAGTGGTGCCTCTGCACTCTCTGGAGTCACTGCACTGCATCCCCAGTGCTGACAGTGCACTCTCTGGACTCACTGCAGTGCATCCCCAGTGGTGCCAGTGCACTCTCTGGACTCACTGCAGTGCATCCCCAGTGGTGTCAGTGCACTCTCTGGACTCACTGCAGTGCATCCCAAGTGCTGCCAGTGCACTCTCTGGACTCACTGAACTGCATCCCCAGTGGTGCCAGTGCACTCTCTGGACTCACTGCACTGCATCCCCAGTGGTGCCAGGGCACTCTCTGGACTCACTGCAGTGCATCCCCAGTGGTGCCAGTGCACTCTCTGCCCTCACTGCAGTGCATCCCCAGTGGTGCCAGTGCACTCTCTGCACTCACTGCAGTGCATCCCCAGTGGTGCCAGTGCAATCTCTGGGCTCACTGCACTGCATCCCCAGTGGTGCCAGGGCACTCTCTGCACTCACTGAACTGCATCCCCAGTGGTGCCAGTGCACTCTCTGGACTCACTGCACTGCATCCCCAGTGGTGCCAGTGCACTCTCTGGAGTCGCAGCACTGCATCAACAGTGGTGCCTCTGCACTCTCTGGAGTCACTGCACTGCATCCCCAGTGCTGCCAGTGCACTCTCTGGACTCACTGCACTGCATCCCCAGTGGTGCCAGTGCACTCTCTGGACTCACTGCACTGCATCACCAGTGGTGCCAGTGCACTCTCTGGACTCACTGCACTGCATCCCCAGTGGTGCCAGTGCACTCTCTGGACTCACTGCACTTCATCCCCAGTGGTGCCAGTGCACTCTCTGGACTCACTGCATTGCATCCCCTGTGGTTCCAGTGCACTCTCTGGAGTCACTGCACTGCATCCCCAGTGGTGCCACTGCACTCTCTGGACTCACTGCACTGCATCACCATTGGTGCCAGGGCACTCTCCGGACTCACTGCAGTGCATCCGCAGTGGTGCCAGTGCACTCTTTCGAGTCACTGCACTGCATCCGCAGTGGTGCCAGTGCACTCTATGGACTCACTGCACTGCATCCCCAGTGGTGCCAGTGCACTCTCTGCACTCACTGCACTGCATCCCCAGTGTTCCCAGAGCACTCTCTGGACTCACTGCAGTGCATCCCCAGTGGTGCCAGTGCACGCTCTGGACTCACTGCAGTGCATCCCCAGTGGTGCCAGTGCACTCTCTGGACTCACTGCACTGCATCCCCAGTGGTGCCACTGCACTCTCTGGACTCACTGCACTGCATCACCATTGGTGCCAGGGCACTCTCCGGACTCACTGCAGTGCATCCGCAGTGGTGCCAGTGCACTCTTTCGAGTCACTGCACTGCATCCCCATTAGTGCCAGTGCATTCTCTGGACTCATTGCAGTGCATCCCCAGTGGTGCCAGTGCACTCTCTGGACTCACTGCACTGCATCCCCAGTGCTGACAGTGCACTCTCTGGACTCACTGCACTGCATCCCCAGTGCTGACAGTGCACTCTCTGGACTCACTGCAGTGCATCCCCAGTGGTGCCAGTGCACTCTCTGGACTCACTGCACTGCATCCCCAGTGGTGCCAGTGCACTCTCCGGACTCACTGTACTGCATCCCCAGTGGTGCCAGTGCACTCTCTGGACTCACTGCAGTGCATCCCCAGTGGTGCCAGTGCACTCTCTGGACTCACTGCACTGCATCCCCAGTGGTGCCAGTGCACTCTCTGCACTCACTGCACTGCATCCCCGGTGTTCCCAGAGCACTCTCTGGACTCACCGACGTGCATCCCCAGTGGTGCCAGTGCACTCTCTGGACTCACCGCACTGCATCCCCAGTGGTGCCAGTGCACTCTCTGGACTCACTGCAGTGCAGCCCCTGAGGTGCCAGTGTACTCTCTGGACTCACTGCACTGCATCCCCAGTGGTGACAGTGCACTCTCTGGAATCACTGCAGTGCATCCCCTGTGGTGCCATTGCACTCTCTGGACTCACTGCACGCCATCCCCAGTGGTGCCTGTGCAGTCTCTTGAGTCACTGCATTGCATCCCCAGTGGAGCCAGTGCACTCTATGGACTAACTGCACTGCATACCCAGTGGTGCCAGTGCACTCTCTGGACTCACTGCACTGCATCCCCAGTGGTGCCAGTGCACTCTCTGGACTCACTGCACTGCATCCCCAGTGGTTCCAGTGCACTCTCTGGATCACTGCACTGCATCACCATTGGTGCCAGGGCACTCTCCGGACTCACTGCAGTGCATCCCCAGTGGTGCCAGTGCACTCTTTCGAGTCACTGCACTGCATCCCCAGTGGTGCCAGTGCATTCTCTGGACTCACTGCAGTGCATCCCCATTGGTGCCAGTGCAGTCTCTGGAGTCACTGCAGTGCATCCCCAGTGGTGCCAGTGCACTCTCTGGACTCACTGCACTGCATCCCCAGTGCTGACAGTGCACTCTCTGGACTCACTGCACTGCATCCCCAGTGGTGCCAGTGCACTCTCTGGACTCACTGCACTGCATCCCCTTTTGCGCCAGTGCACTCTCTGGACTCACTGCACTGCATCCCCAGTGGTGCCAGTGCACTCTCTGGAGTCACTGCACTGCATCCCCAGTGGTGCCAGTGCACTCTCTGGACTCACTGCAGTGCATCCCCAGTGGTGCCAGTGCACTCTCTGGACTCACTGCACTGCATCCCCAGTGCTGACAGTGCACTCTCTGGACTCACTGCAGTGCATCCCCAGTGGTGCCAGTGCACTCTCTGGAGTCACTGCGCTGCATCCTCAGTGGTGCCAGTGCCCTCTGTGGACTCACTGCACTACATCCCCTGTGGGGCCAGTGCACTCTCTGGACTCACTGCAGTGCATCCCCAGTGGTGCGAGTGCACTCTCTGGACTCACCAGGGTGCATCCCCAGTGGTGCCAGTGCACTCTCTGGACTCACCGGGGTGCATCCCCAGTGGTGCTGGTGCACTCTCTGGACTCACTGCAGTGCATCCCCAGTGGTGCCAGTGCACTCTGTGGACTCACTGCACTGCATCCCCAGTGTTGCTAGTGCACTCTCTGGAGTCACTGCACTGCATCCCCAGTGGTGCCAGTGCACTCTCTGGACTCACTGCACTGCATCCCCAGTGGTGCCAGTGCACTCTCTGGACTCACTGCAGTGCATCCGCAGTGGCGCCAGTGCACTCTCTGGACTCACTACACTGCATCCCATTGGTGATAGTGCACTCTCTGGACTCACTGCACTGCATCCCCAGTGGTGCCAGTGCACTCTCTGGACTCACTGCACTGCATCCCCAGTTGTGCCAGTGCACTCTCTGGACTCACTGCAGTGCATCCCCAGTGGTGCCAGTGCACTCTCTGGACTCACTGCAGTGCTTCCGCACTGGTGCCAGTGCACTCTCTACACTCACTGCACTGCATCAACAGTGGTGCCTCTGCACTCTCTGGAGTCACTGCACTGCATCCCCAGTGGTGCCAGTGCACTCTCTGGACTCACTGTACTGCATCCCCAGTGGTGCCAGTGCACTCTCTGGACTCACTGCAGTGCATCCCCAGTGGTGCCAGTGCACTCTCTGAGCTCACTGCAGTGCATCCCCAGTGGTGCCAGTGCACTCTCTGGACTCACTGCACTGCATCCCCAGTGGTGCCAGTGCACTCTCTGGACTCACTGCACTGCATCAACAGTGGTGCCAGTGCACTCTCTGCACTCACTGCACTGCATCCCCAGTGGTGCCAGTGTAGTCTCTGGACTCACAGCAGTGCATCCCCAGTGGTGCCAGTGCAACTACTGGACTCACTGCAGTGTAGCTCAGTGGTGCCAGAGCACTCTCTGGACTCACTGCACTGCATCCCCAGTGGTGCCAGTGCACTCTCTGGACTCACTGCACTGCATCCCCAGTGGTGCCAGTGCACTCTCTGGACTCACTGCAGTGTATCGCCATTGGAGCCGGTGCACTCTCTGGACTCACTAAACTGTATCCCCAGTGGTGCCAGAGAACTCTCTGGTCTCACTGCAGTGCATCCCCAGTGGTGCCAGTGCACTCTCTGGACTCACTACATCCCCAGTGGTGCCAGGGCACTCTCTGGACTCACAGCACTGCATCCCCATTGGTGCCAGTGCACTCTCTGGACTCACTGCACTAAAACCCCAGTGGTGCCAGTGCAGTCTCTGGACTCACTGCACTGCATCCCCAGTGTTGCCAGTGGACTCTCTGGACTCACCGGGGTGCATCCCCAGTGGTGCCAGTGCACTCTCTGGACTCACTGCACTGCATCCCCTGTGGTGCCAGTAAACTCTCTGGACTCACTGCAGTGCATCCCCAGTGGTGCCAGTGTACTCTCTGGACTCACTGCACTGCATCACCAGCGGTGCCAGTGCACTCTCTGGACTCACTGCAGTGCATCCCCAGTGGTGCCAGTGCACTTTCTGGAGTCACTGCAGTGCATCCCCTGTTGTGCCAGTGCACTCTCTGCACTCACTGCACTGCATCCCCAGAAGTACCAGTGCACTCTCTGCACTCACTGCACTGCATCCCCAGTGGTTCCATTGCACTCTCTGGACTCACTGCATTGGATCCCCAGTGGTGTCAGTGCACTCTCTGGACTCAGAGCAGTGCATCCCCAGTGGTGCCAGTGCACTCTCTGGACTCACTGCAGTGCTTCCCCACTGGTGCCAGTGCACTCTCTGGACTCACTGCAGTGCATCCCTAGTGGTGCCAGTGCACTCTCTGGAGTCACTGCTCTGCATCCCCAGTGGTGCCAGTGCACTCTCAGGACTCACTGCACTGCATTCCCAGTGGTGCCAGTGCACTCTCTGGACTCGCTGCACTGCATCCCCAGTGGTGCCAGTGCACTCCCTGGACCCACTGCAGTGCATCCCCACTGGTGCCAGTGCACTCTCTGGACTCAGTGCACTGCATCCCCAATGGTGCCAGTGCACTCTCTGTAGTCACTGCACTGCGTCCCCAGTGGTGCCAGTGCACTCTCTGGACTCACTGCAGTGTATCCCCTGTGGTGCCAGTGCACTCTGTGGACTCACTGCACTGCATCCTAGTGGTGCCAGTGCACTCTCTGGACTCACTGCACTACATCCCCAGTGGTGACAGTGCACTCTCTGGACTCAACTGCACTGCATCCCCAGTGCTGCCAGTGCACTCTCTGGACTCACTGCACTGCATCCCCAGTGGTGCCAGTGCACTCTCTGGACTCACTGCAGTGCATCCCCAGTGGTGCCAGTGCACTCTCTGGACTCACTGCACTTCATCCCCAGTGGTGCCAGTGCACTCTCTGGACTCACTGCATTGCATCCCCAGTGGTGCCAGTGCACTCTCTGGACTCACTGCAGTGCATCCCCAGTGGTGTCACTGCACTCTCTGGCCTCACTGCACTGCATCACCATTGGTGCCAGGGCACTCTCCGGACTCACTGCAGTGCATCCGCAGTGGTGCCAGTGCACTCTTTCGAGTCACTGCAGTGCATCCCCAGTGGTGCCAGTGCACTCTCTGGACTCACTGCACTGTATCCCCAGTGGTGCCAGTGCACTCTCTGGACTCACTGCAGTGCATCCCCAGTGGTGCCAGTGCACTCTCTGGACTCACTGCAGTGCATCCCCAGTGGTGCCAGTGCACTCTCTGGACTCACTGCAGTGCAGCCCCTGAGGTGCCAGTGCACTCTCTGTACTCACTGCAGTGCATTCCCAGTGGTGCCAGTGCACTCTCTGGACTCACTGCACTTCATCCCCAGTGGTGCCAGTGCACTCTCTGGACTCACTGCATTGCATCCCCTGTGGTTCCAGTGCACTCTCTGGACTCACTGCACTGCATCCCCAGTGGTGCCACTGCACTCTCTGGACTCACTGCACTGCATCACCATTGGTGCCAGGGCACTCTCCGGACTCACTGCAGTGCATCCGCAGTGGTGCCAGTGCACTCTTTCGAGTCACTGCAGTGCATCCCCAGTGGTGCCAGTGCACTCTATGGACTCACTGCACTGCATCCCCAGTGGTGCCAGTGCACTCTCTGCACTCACTGCACTGCATCCCCAGTGTTCCCAGAGCACTCTCTGGACTCACTGAAGTGCATCCCCAGTGGTGCCAGTGCACTCTCTGGACTCACTGCAGTGCATCCCCAGTGGTGCCAGTGCACTCTCTGGACTCACTGCACTGCATCCCCAGTGGTGCCAGTGCACTCTCTGGACTCACTGCACTGCATCACCATTGGTGCCAGGGCACTCTCCGGACTCACTGCAGTGCATCCGCAGTGGTGCCAGTGCACTCTTTCGAGTCACTGCACTGCATCCCCATTTGTGCCAGTGCATTCTCTGGACTCATTGCAGTGCATCCCCAGTGGTGCCAGTGCACTCTCTGGACTCACTGCACTGCATCCCCAGTGCTGACAGTGCACTCTCTGGACTCACTGCACTGCATCCCCAGTGCTGACAGTGCACTCTCTGGACTCACTGCACTGCATCCCCAGTGGTGCCAGTGCACTCTCTGCACTCACTGCACTGCATCCCCAGTGTTCCCAGAGCACTCTCTGGACTCACTGCAGTGCATCCCCAGTGGTGCCAGTGCACTCTCTGGACTCACTGCAGTGCATCCCCAGTGGTGCCAGTGCACTCTCTGGACTCACTGCACTGCATCCCCAGTGGTGCCAGTGTACTCTCTGGACTCACTGCACTGCATCACCATTGGTGCCAGGGCACTCTCCGGACTCACTGCAGTGCATCCGCAGTGGTGCCAGTGCACTCTTTCGAGTCACTGCACTGCATCCCCATTAGTGCCAGTGCATTCTCTGGACTCATTGCAGTGCATCCCCAGTGGTGCCAGTGCACTCTCTGGACTCACTGCACTGCATCCCCAGTGCTGACAGTGCACTCTCTGGACTCACTGCACTGCATCCCCAGTGCTGACAATGCACTCTCTGGACTCACTGCAGTGCATCCCCAGTGGTGCCAGTGCACTCTCTGGACTCACTGCATTGCATCCCCAGTGGTGCCAGTGCACTCTCCGGACTCACTGCACTGCATCCCCAGTGGTGCCAGTGCACTCTCTGGACGCACTGCAGTGCATCCCCAGTGGTGCCAGTGCACTCTCTGCACTCACTGCACTGCATCCCCAGTGGTGCCAGTGCACTCTCTGCACTCACTGCACTGCATCCCCGGTGTTCCCAGAGAACTCTCTGGAATCACCGAGGTGCATCCCCAGTGGTGCCAGTGCACTCTCTGGACTCACCGCACTGCATCCCCAGTGGTGCCAGTGCACTCTCTGGACTCACTGCAGTGCATCCCCTGTGGTGCCATTGCACTCTCTGGACTCACTGCACTCCATCCCCAATGGTGCCTGTGCACTCTCTTGAGTCACTGCACTGCATCCCCAGTGGAGCCAGTGCACGCTATGGACTAACTGCAGTGCATCCCCAGTGGTGCCAGTGCACTCTCTGGACTCACTGCACTGCATCCCCAGTGGTGCCAGTGCACTCTCTGGACTCACTGCACTGCATCCCCAGTGGTTCCAGTGCACTCTCTGGATCACTGCACTGCATCACCATTGGTGCGAGGGCACTCTCCGGACTCACTGCAGTGCATCCCCAGTGGTGCCAGTGCACTCTTTCGAGGCACTGCACTGCATCCCCAGTGGTGCCAGTGCATTCTCTGGACTCACTGCAGTGCATCCCCATTGGTGCCAGTGCAGTCTCTGGAGTCACTGCACTGCATCAACAGTGGTGCCACTGCACTCTCTGGACTCACTGCACTGCATCCCCAGTGCTGACAGTGCACTCTCTGGACTCACTGCACTGCATCCCCAGTGGTGCCAGTGCACTCTCTGGACTCACTGCACTGCATCCCCTTTTGCGCCAGTGCACTCTCTGGACTCACTGCAATGCATCCCCAGTGGTGCCAGTGCACTCTCTGGAGTCACTGCACTGCATCCCCAGTGGTGCCAGTGCACTCTCTGCACTCACTGCACTGCATCCCCAGTGTTCCCAGAGCACTCTCTGGACTCACTGCAGTGCATCCCCAGTGGTGCCAGTGCACTCTCTGGACTCACTGCAGTGCATCCCGAGTGGTGCCAGTGCACTCTCTGGACTCACTGCACTGCATCCCCAGTGGTGCCAGTGCACTCTCTGGACTCACTGCACTGCATCACCATTGGTACCAGGGCACTCTCCGGACTCACTGCAGTGCATCCGCAGTGGTGCCAGTGCACTCTTTCGAGTCACTGCACTGCATCCCCATTAGTGCCAGTGCATTCTCTGGACTCATTGCAGTGCATCCCCAGTGGTGCCAGTGCACTCTCTGGACTCACTGCACTGCATCCCCAGTGCTGACAGTGCACTCTCTGGACTCACTGCACTGCATCCCCAGTGCTGACAGTGCACTCTCTGGACGCACTGCACTCTCTGGACTCACTGCAGTGCATCCCCAGTGGTGCCAGTGCACTCTCTGGACTCACTGCACTGCATCCCCAGTGGTGCCAGTGCACTCTCCGGACTCACTGCACTGCATCCCCAGTGGTGCCAGTGCACTCTCTGGACGCACTGCAGTGCATCCCCAGTGGTGCCAGTGCACTCTCTGCACTCACTGCACTGCATCCCCAGTGGTGCCAGTGCACTCTCTGCACTCACTGCACTGCATCCCAGGTGTTCCCAGAGAACTCTCTGGACTCACCGAGGTGCATCCCCAGTGGTGCCAGTGCACTCTCTGGACTCACCGCACTGCATCCCCAGTGGTGCCAGTGCACTCTCTGGACTCACTGCAGTGCATCCCCTGTGGTGCCATTGCACTCTCTGGACTCACTGCACTCCATCCCCAATGGTGCCTGTGCACTCTCTTGAGTCACTGCAGTGCATCCCCAGTGGTGCCAGTGCACTCTCTGGACTCACTGCACTGCATCCCCAGTGGTGCCAGTGCACTCTCTGGACTCACTGCACTGCATCCCCAGTGGTTCCAGTGCACTCTCTGGATCACTGCACTGCATCACCATTGGTGCCAGGGCACTCTCCGGACTCACTGCAGTGCATCCCCAGTGGTGCCAGTGCACTCTTTCGAGTCACTGCACTGCATCCCCAGTGGTGCCAGTGCATTCTCTGGACTCACTGCAGTGCATCCCCATTGGTGCCAGTGCAGTCTCTGGAGTCACTGCACTGCATCAACAGTGGTGCCACTGCACTCTCTGGACTCACTGCACTGCATCCCCAGTGCTGACAGTGCACTCTCTGGACTCACTGAACTGCATCCCCAGTGGTGCCAGTGCACTCTCTGGACTCACTGCACTGCATCCCCTTTTGCGCCAGTGCACTCTCTGGACTCACTGCAATGCATCCCCAGTGGTGCCAGTGCACTCTCTGGAGTCACTGCACTGCATCCCCAGTGGTGCCAGTGCACTCTCTGGACTCACTGCACTGCATCCCCAGTGGTGCCAGTGCACTCTCTGGACTCACTGCACTGCATCCCCAGTGCTGACAGTGCACTCTCTGTAGTCACTGCGCTGCATCCCCAGTGGTTCCAGGGCACTCTCTCGACTCACTGCACTGCAACTCCAGTGGTGCCAGTACACTCTCTGGACTCACTGCACTGCATCTCCAGTGGTGCCAGTGCACTCTCTGGAGTCACTGCGCTGCATCCCCAGTGGTGCCAGTGCCCTCTGTGGACTCACTGCACTACAACCCCTGTGGGGCCAGTGCACTCTCTGGACTCACTGCAGTGCATCCCCAGTGGTGCGAGCGCACTCTCTGGACTCACCGGGGTGCATCCCCAGTGGTGGCAGTGCACTCTCTGGACTCACCGGGGTGCATCCCCAGTGGTGCCAGTGCACTCTCTGGACTCACTGCACTGCATCCCCAGTGGTGCCAGTGCACTCTGTGGACTCACTGCAGTGCATCCCCAGTGTTGCTAGTGTACTCTCTGGAGTCACTGCACTGCATCCCCAGTGGTGCCAGTGCACTCTCTGGACTCACTGCACTGCAAATCCAGTGGGGCCAGTGCACTCTCTGGACTCACTGCAGTGCATCCCCAGTGGTGCGAGTGCACTCTCTGGACTCACCGGGGTGCATCCCCAGTGGTGCCAGTGCACTCTCTGGACTCACCGGGGTGCATCCCCAGTGGTGCCAGTGAACTCTCTGGACTCACTGCAGTGCATCCCCAGTGGTGCCAGTGCACTCTCTGGACTCACTGCAGTGCATCCCCAGTGGCGCCAGTGCACTCTCTGGACTCACTGCACTGCATCCCATTGGTGATAGTGCACTCTCTGGACTCACTGCACTGCATCCCCAGTGGTGCCAGTGCACTCTCTGGACTCACTGCACTGCATCCCCAGTGGTGCCAGTGCACTCTCTGGACTCACTGCAGTGCATCCCCAGTGGTGCCAGTGCACTCTCTGGACTCACTGCAGTGCTTCCGCACTGGTGCCAGTGCACTCTCTGCACTCACTGCACTGCATCAACAGTGGTGCCTCTGCACTCTCTGGAGTCACTGCACTGCATCCCCAGTGGTGCCAGTGCACTCTCTGGACTCACTGTAGTGCATCCCCAGTGGTGCCAGTGCACTCTCTGGACTCACTGCAGTGCATCCCCAGTGGTGCCAGTGCACTCTCTGGACTCACTGCAGTGCATCCCTTGTGGTGCCTTTGCACTCTCTGTGGTGCCCCCAGTGGTGCCAGTGCACTCTCTGGACTCACTGCACTGCATCCCCAGTGGTGCCAGTGCACTCTCTGGACTCAGTGTACTGCATCCCCAATGGTGCCACTGCACTCTCTGGACTCACTGCAGTGCATCCCCAGTGGTGCCAGTGCACTCTCTGGACTCACTGCACTGCATCCCCAGTGGTGCCAGTGCACTCTCAGGACTCACTGCACTGCATCCCCAGTGGTGCCAGTGCACTCTCTGGACTCACTGCACTGCATCCCCAGTGGTGCCAGTGCACTCTCTGGACTCAGTGCACTGCATCAACAGTGGTGCCAGTGCACTCTCTGCACTCACTGCACTGCATCCCCAGTGATGCCAGTGTAGTCTCTGGACTCACAGCAGTGCATCCCCAGTGGTGCCAGTGCAACTACTGGACTCACTGCAGTGTAGCTCAGTGGTGCCAGAGCACTCTCTGGACTCACTGCACTGCATCCCCAGTGGTGCGAGTGCACTCTCTGGACTCACTGCACTGCATCCCCAGTGGTGCCAGTGCACTCCCTGGACTCACTGCAGTGTATCGCCATTGGAGCCGGTGCACTCTCTGGACTCACTAAACTGTATCCCCAGTGGTGCCAGAGAACTCTCTGGTCTCACTGCAGTGCATCCCCAGTGGTGCCAGTGCACTCTCTGGACTCACTGCATCCCCAGTGGTGCCAGTGCACTCTCTGGACTCACAGCACTGCATCCCCAGTGGTGCCAGTGCACTCTCTGGACTCACTGCACTAAAACCCCACTGGTGCCAGTGCAGTCTCTGGACTCACTGCACTGCATCCCCAGTGGTGCCAGTGCACTCTCTGGACTCACAGGTGTGCATCACCAGTGGTGCCAGTGCACTCTCTGGACTCACTGCACTGCATCCCCTGTGGTGCCAGTACACTCTCTGGACTCACTGCAGTGCATCCCCAGTGGTGCCAGTGCACTTTCTGGAGTCACTGCAGTGCATCCTCTGTTGTGCCAGTGCACTCTCTGCACTCACTGCACTGCATCCCCAGAAGTGCCAGTGCACTCTCTGGACTCACTGCACTGCATCCCCAGTGGTTCCATTGCACTCTCTGGACTCACTGCATTGGATCCCCAGTGGTGTCAGTGCACTCTCTGGACTCAGTGCAGTGCATCCCCAGTGGTGCCAGTGCACTCTCTGGACTCACTGCAGTGCTTCCCCACTGGTGCCAGTGCACTCTCTGGACTCACTGCAGTGCATCCCCAGTGGTGCCAGTGCACTCTCTGGAGTCACTGCACTGCTTCCCCACTGGTGCCAGTGCACTCTCTGGACTCACTGCACTGCAAAACCAGTGGTGCCAGTGCACTCTCTGGACTCACTGCACTGCATCCCCAGTGGTGCCAGTGCACTCTCTGGAGTCACTGCGCTGCATCCCCAGTGGTGCCAGTGCCCTCTGTGGACTCACTGCACTACAACCCCTGTGGGGCCAGTGCACTCTCTGGACTCACTGCAGTGCATCCCCAGTGGTGCGAGTGCACATTCTGGACTCACCGGGGTGCATCCCCATTGGTGCCAGTGCACTCTCTGGACTCACCGGGGTGCATCCCCAGTGGTGCCAGTGCACTCTCTGGACTCACTGCAGTGCTTCCGCACTGGTGCCAGTGCACTCTCTGCACTCACTGCACTGCATCAACAGTGGTGCCTCTGCACTCTCTGGAGTCACTGCACTGCATCCCCAGTGGTGCCAGTGCACTCTCTGGACTCACTGCTCTGCATCCCCAGTGGTGCCAGTGCACTCTCTGGACTCACTGCACTGCATCCCCAGTGGTGCCAGTGCACTCTCTGGACTCACTGCAGTGCATCCCTTGTGGTGCCTTTGCACTCTCTGGACTCACTGCAGTGCATCCCCAGTGGTGCCAGTGCACTCTCTGCACTCACTGCACTGCATCCCCAGTGGTGCCAGTGCACTCTCTGGACTCAGTGTATTGCATCCCCAATGGTGCCACTGCACTCTCTGGACTCACTGCAGTGCATCCCCAGTGGTGCCAGTGCACTCTCTGGACTCACTGCACTGCATCCCCAGTGGTGCCAGTGCACTCTCTGAGCTCACTGCAGTGCATCCCCAGTGGTGCCAGTGCACTCTCTGGACTCACTGCACTGCATCCCCAGTGGTGCCAGTGCACTCTCTGGACTCACTGCACTGCATCCCCAGTGGTGCCAGTGCACTCTCTGCACTCACTGCACTGCATCCCCAGTGGTGCCAGTGTAGTCTCTGGACTCACAGCAGTGCATCCCCAGTGGTGCCAGTGCAACTACTGGACTCACTGCAGTGTAGCTCAGTGGTGCCAGAGCACTCTCTGGACTCACTGCACTGCATCCCCAGTGGTGCGAGTGCACTCTCTGGACTCACTGCACTGCATCCCCAGTGGTGCCAGTGCACTCTCTGAGCTCACTGCAGTGTATCGCCATTGGAGCCTGTGCACTCTCTGGACTCACTAAACTGTATCCCCGGTGGTGCCAGAGAACTCTCTGGTCTCACTGCAGTGCATCCCCAGTGGTGCCAGTGCACTCTCTGGACTCACTGCATCCCCAGTGGTGCCAGGGCACTCTCTGGACTCACAGCACTGCATCCCCAGTGGTGCCAGTGCACTCTCTGGACTCACTGCACTAAAACCCCAGTGGTGCCAGTGCAGTCTCTGGACTCACTGCACTGCATCCCCAGTGGTGCCAGTGCACTCTCTGGACTCACAGGGGTGCATCCCCATGGGTGCCAGTGCAGTCTCTGGAGTCACTGCAGTGCATCCCCAGTGGTGCCAGTGCACTCTCTGGACTCACTGCACTGCATCCCCAGTGCTGACAGTGCACTCTCTGGACTCACTGCACTGCATCCCCAGTGGTGCCAGTGTACTCTCTGGACTCAGTGCACTGCATCCCCAGTGGTGCCACTGCACTCTCTGGAGTCACTGCAGTGCATCCCCAGTGGTGCCAGTGCACTCTCTGGACTCACTGCACTGCATCCCCAGTGGTGCCAGTGCACTCTCTGGACTCACTGCTCTGCATCCCCTGTGGTGCCAGTACACCCTCTGGACTCACTGCAGTGCATCCCCAGTGGTGCCAGTGCACTTTCTGGAGTCACTGCAGTGCATCCCCTTTTGTGCCAGTGCACTCTCTGCACTCACTGCACTGCATCCCCAGAAGTGCCAGTGCACTCTCTGGACTCACTGCACTGCATCCCCAGTGGTTCCATTGCACTCTCTGGACTCACTGCATTGGATCCCCAGTGGTGTCAGTGCACTCTCTGGACTCACTGCACTGCATCCCCAGTGGTGCCAGTGCACTCTCTGGACTCACTGCAGTGCATCCGCAGTGGTGCCAGTGCACTCTCTGGACTCACTGCACTGCATCCCCAGTAGTGCCAGTGCACTCTGTGGACTCACTGCGCTGCATCCCCAGTGGTGCCAGTGCACTCTCTGGACTCACTGCACTGCATCCCCAGTGGTGCCAGTGCACTCTCTGCACTCACTGCAGTGCATCCCCAGTGGTGCCAGTGCACTATCTGGACTCATTGCAGTGCATCCCCAGTGGTGCCAGTGCACTCTCTGAGTCACTGCACTGCATTCCCAGTGGTGCCAGTGCACTCTCTGGACTCACTGCAGTGCATCCCCAGTGGTGCCAGTGCACTCTCTGGACTCACTGCAGTGCATCCCCAGTGGTGCCAGTGCACTCTCTGGACTCACTGCACTGCATCCCCAGTGGTGCCAGTGCACTCTCTGGACTCTCTGCACTGCATCCCCAGTGGTGCCAGTGCACTCTCTGGACTCACTGCACTGCATCCCCTGTGGTGCCAGTACACTCTCTGGACTCACTGCAGTGCATCCCCAGTGGTGCCAGTGCACTTTCTGGAGTCACTGCAGTGCATCCTCTGTTGTGCCAGTGCACTCTCTGCACTCACTGCACTGCATCCCCAGAAGTGCCAGTGCACTCTCTGGACTCACTGCACTGCATCCCCAGTGGTTCCATTGCACTCTCTGGACTCACTGCATTGGATCCCCAGTGGTGTCAGTGCACTCTCTGGACTCAGTGCAGTGCATCCCCAGTGGTGCCAGTGCACTCTCTGGACTCACTGCAGTGCTTCCCCACTGGTGCCAGTGCACTCTCTGGACTCACTGCAGTGCATCCCCAGTGGTGCCAGTGCACTCTCTGGAGTCACTGCACTGCTTCCCCACTGGTGCCAGTGCACTCTCTGGACTCACTGCACTGCAAAACCAGTGGTGCCAGTGCACTCTCTGGACTCACTGCACTGCATCCCCAGTGGTGCCAGTGCACTCTCTGGAGTCACTGCGCTGCATCCCCAGTGGTGCCAGTGCCCTCTGTGGACTCACTGCACTACAACCCCTGTGGGGCCAGTGCACTCTCTGGACTCACTGCAGTGCATCCCCAGTGGTGCGAGTGCACTCTCTGGACTCACCGGGGTGCATCCCCAGTTGTGCCAGTGCACTCTCTGGACTCAATGCAGTGCTTCCGCACTGGTGCCAGTGCACTCTCTGCACTCACTGCACTGCATCAACAGTGGTGCCTCTGCACTCTCTGGAGTCACTGCACTGCATCCCCAGTGGTGCCAGTGCACTCTCTGGACTCACTGCAGTGCATCCCCAGTGGTGCCAGTGCACTCTCTGGACTCACTGCACTGCATCCCCAGTGGTGCCAGTGCACTCTCTGGACTCACTGCAGTGCATCCCTTGTGGTGCCTTTGCACTCTCTGGACTCACTGCAGTGCATCCCCAGTGGTGCCAGTGCTCTCTCTGCACTCACTGCACTGCATCCCCAGTGGTGCCAGTGCACTCTCTGGACTCAGTGTACTGCATCCCCAATGGTGCCACTGCACTCTCTGGACTCACTGCAGTGCATCCCCAGTGGTGCCAGTGCACTCTCTGGACTCACTGCACTGCATCCCCAGTGGTGCCAGTGCACTCTCTGAGCTCACTGCAGTGCATCCCCAGTGGTGCCAGTGCACTCACTGGACTCACTGCACTGCATCCCCAGTGGTGCCAGTGCACTCTCTGGACTCACTGCACTGCATCCCCAGTGGTGCCAGTGCACTCTCTGCACTCACTGCACTGCATCCCCAGTGGTGCCAGTGTAGTCTCTGGACTCACAGCAGTGCATCCCCAGTGGTGCCAGTGCAACTACTGGACTCACTGCAGTGTAGCTCAGTGGTGCCAGAGCACTCTCTGGACTCACTGCACTGCATCCCCAGTGGTGCGAGTGCACTCTCTGGACTCACTGCACTGCATCCCCAGTGGTGCCAGTGCACTCTCTGAGCTCACTGCAGTGTATCGCCATTGGAGCCTGTGCACTCTCTGGACTCACTAAACTGTATCCCCGGTGGTGCCAGAGAACTCTCTGGTCTCACTGCACTGCATCCCCAGTGGTGCCAGTGCACTCTCTGGACTCACTGCATCCCCAGTGGTGCCAGGGCACTCTCTGGACTCACAGCACTGCATCCCCAGTGGTGCCAGTGCACTCTCTGGACTCACTGCACTAAAACCCCAGTGGTGCCAGTGCAGTCTCTGGACTCACTGCACTGCATCCCCAGTGGTGCCAGTGCACTCTCTGGACTCACAGGGGTGCATCCCCATTGGTGCCAGTGCAGTCTCTGGAGTCACTGCAGTGCATCCCCAGTGGTGCCAGTGCACTCTCTGGACTCACTGCACTGCATCCCCAGTGCTGACAGTGCACTCTCTGGACTCACTGCACTGCATCCCCAGTGGTGCCAGTGTACTCTCTGGACTCAGTGCACTGCATCCCCAGTGGTGCCACTGCACTCTCTGGAGTCACTGCACTGCATCCCCAGTGGTGCCAGTGCACTCTCTGGACTCACTGCACTGCATCCCCAGTGGTGCCAGTGCACTCTCTGGACTCACTGCTCTGCATCCCCTGTGGTGCCAGTACACCCTCTGGACTCACTGCAGTGCATCCCCAGTGGTGCCAGTGTACTCTCTGGACTCACTGCACTGCATCACCAGCGGTGCCAGTGCACTCTCTGGACTCACTGCAGTGCATCCCCAGTGGTGCCAGTGCACTTTCTGGAGTCACTGCAGTGCATCCCCTTTTGTGCCAGTGCACTCTCTGCACTCACTGCACTGCATCCCCAGAAGTGCCAGTGCACTCTCTGGACTCACTGCACTGCATCCCCAGTGGTGCCAGTGCACTCTCTGGACTCACTGCATTGGATCCCCAGTGGTGTCAGTGCACTCTCTGGACTCACTGCACTGCATCCCCAGTGGTGCCAGTGCACTCTCTGGACTCACTGCAGTGCATCCGCAGTGGTGCCAGTGCACTCTCTGGACTCACTGCACTGCATCCCCAGTAGTGCCAGTGCACTCTGTGGACTCACTGCGCTGCATCCCCAGTGGTGCCAGTGCACTCTCTGGACTCACTGCACTGCATCCCCAGTGGTGCCAGTGCACTCTCTGCACTCACTGCAGTGCATCCCCAGTGGTGCCAGTGCACTATCTGGACTCATTGCAGTGCATCCCCAGTGGTGCCAGTGCACACTCTGAGTCACTGCACTGCATTCCCAGTGGTGCCAGTGCACTCTCTGGACTCACTGCAGTGCATCCCCAGTGGTGCCAGTGCACTCTCTGGACTCACTGCACTGCAACCCCAGTGGTGCCAGTGCACTCTCTGGACTCACCGCACTGCATCCCCAGTGGTGCCAGTGCACTCTCCGGAATCACTGCACTGCATCCCCAGTGGTGTCAGTGCACTCTCTGGACTCACTGCAGTGCATCCCCAGTGGTGCCCGTGCACTCTCTGGACTCACTGCAGTGCATCCCCAGTGGTGCCAGTGCACTCTCTGGACTCACTGCATTGCATCCCCAGTGGTGCCAGTGCACTCTCTGGACTCACTGCAGTGCATCCGCAGTGGTGCCAGTGCACTCTCTGGACTCACTGCACTGCATCCCCAGTGGTGCCTGTGCAGTCTCTGGACTCACTACAGTTCATCCCCAGTGGAGCCAGTGCACTCTCTGGACTCACTGAACTGCATCCCCAGTGGTGCCAGTGCACTCTCTGGACTCACTGCACTCAATTCCCACTGGTGCCAGTCCACTCTCTGGACTCACTGCACTGCATCCCCAGTGGTGCCAGTGGACTCTCCGCACTCATGCACTGCATACCCAGTGGTGCCAGTGCACTCTTTGGACTCACTGCACTGCATGAACAGTGGTGCCAGTGCACTCTCTGGACTCACTGCACTGCATCCCCAGTGGTGCCAGTGTAGCCTCTGGACTCACTGTAGTGCATCCCCAGTGGTGCCAGTGCAATCTCAGGACTCACTGCAGTGCAGCTCCAGTTGGTGCCAGTGCAGTCTCTGGACTCACTACACTGCATCAACAGTGGTGCCAGTGCACTCTCTGGACTCACTGCAGTGCATCCCCAGTGGTGCCTGTGCACTCTCTAGAGTCACTGCAGTGTATACACAGTGGTGCCAGTGCACTCTCTGGACTCACTGAACTGCATCCCCAGTGGTGCCAGAGTACTCTCTGGACTCACTGCAGTGCATCCCCAGTGGTGCCAGTGCATTCTCTGGACTCATTGCAGTGCATCCCCAGTGGTGCCAGTGCACTCTCTGGACTCACTGCAGTGCATCCCCAGTGGTGCCAGTGCACTCTCTGGACTCACTGCACTGCATCCCCAGTGGTGCCACTGCACTCTCTGGACTCACTGCACTGCATCACCATTGGTGCCAGGGCACTCTCCGGACTCACGGCAGTGCATCCGCAGTGGTGCCAGTGCACTCTTTCGAGTCACTGCAGTTCATCCCCAGTGGTGCCAGTGCACTCTCTGGACTCACTGCAGTGCATCCCCAGTGGTGCCAGTGCACTCTCTGGACTCACTGCAGTGCATCCCCAGTGCTGCCAGTGCACTCTCTGGACTCACTGCAGTGCATCCCCAGTGGTGCCAGTGCACTCTCTGGACTCACAGCACTGCATCCCCAGTGGTGCCAGTGCACTCTCTGCACTCACAGCACTGCATCAACAGTGGTGCCTCTGCACTCTCTGGAGTCACTGCACTGCATCCCCAGTGGTGCCAGTGCACTCTCTGGACTCACTGCACTGCATACCCGGTGGTGCCACTGCACTCTCTGGACTCACTGCACTGCATCACCATTGGTGCCAGGGCACTCTCCGGACTCACTGCAGTGCATCCGCAGTGGTGCCAGTGCACTCTTTCGAGTCACTGCAGTTATCCCCAGTGGTGCCAGTACACTCTCTGGACTCACTGCAGTGCATCCCCAGTGGTGCCAGTGCACTCTCTGGACTCACTGCAGTGCATCCCCAGTGCTGCCAGTGCACTCTCTGGACTCACTGCACTTCAACCCCAGTGGTGCCAGTGCACTCTCTGGACTCACAGCACTGCATCCCCAGTGGTGCCAGTGCACTCTCTGGAGTCACAGCACTGCATCCCCAGTGGTGCCTCTGCACTCTCTGGAGTCACTGCACTGCATCCCCAGTGGTGCCAGTGCACTCTCTGGACTCACTGCAGTGCATCCCCAGTGGTGCCAGTGCACTCTCTGGACTCACTGCAGTGCATTCCCAGTGGTGCCAGTGCACTCTCTGGACTCACTGCAGTGCATCCCAAGTGCTGCCAGTGCACTCTCTGGACTCACTGCAGTGCACCCCCACTGGTGCCAGTGCACTCTCCGGAATCACTGCAGTGCATCCCCAGTGGTGCCAGTGCACTCTCTGGACTCACTGCACTGCATCCCCAGTGGTGCCAGTGCACTCTCTGGACTCACTGCATTGCATCCCCAGTGGTGCCAGTGCACTCTCTGGACTCACTGCACTGCATCCCCAGTGTTGCCAGGGCACTCTCTGGACTCACTGCAGTGCATCCCCAGTGGTGCCAGTGCACTCTCTGCCCTCACTGCAGTGCATACCGAGTGGTGCCTGTGCAATCTCTGGGCTCACCGGGGTGCATCCCCAGTGGTGCCAGTGCACTCTTTCAAGTCACTGCAGTGCATCCCCAGTGGTGCCAGTGCACTCTCTGGACTCACTGCACTGCATCCCCAGTGGTGCCAGTGCACTCTCTGGAATCACTGCAGTGCATCCCCAGTGGTGCCAGTGCACTCTCTGGACTCACTGCACTGCATCCCCAGTGGTGCCAGTGCACTCTCTGGACTCACTGCATTGCATCCGCAGTGGTGCCAGTGCACTCTCTGGACTCACTGCACTGCATCCCCAGTGGTGCCACTGCACTCTCTGGACTCACTGCACTGCATCACCATTGGTGCCAGTGCACTCTCCGGACTCACTGCAGTGCATCCGCAGTGGTGCCAGTGCACTCTTTTGAGTCACTGCAGTGCATCCCCAGTGGTGCCAGTGCACTCTCTGGACTCACTGCAGTGCATCCCCAGTGGTGCCAGTGCACTCTCTGCACTCACTGCACTGCATCACCAGTGGTGCCAGTGCACTCTCTGGACTCACTGCAGTGCATCCCCAGTGGTGCCAGTGCACTCTCTGGACTCACTGCACTGCATCCCCAGTGGTGCCAGTGCACTCTCTGCCCTCACTGCAGTGCATCCCCAGTGGTGCCAGTGCAATCTCTGGGCTCACCGGGGTGCATCCCCAGTGGTGCCAGTGCACTCTTTCAAGTCACTGCAGTGCATCCCCAGTGGTGCCAGTGCACTCTCTGGACTCACTGAACTGCATCCCCAGTGGTGCCAGTGCACTCTCTGGACTCACTGCACTGCATCCCCAGTGGTGCCAGTGCACTCTCTGGACTCACTGCACTTCATCCCCAGTGGTGCCAGTGCACTCTCTGGACTCACTGCATTGCATCCCCAGTGGTGCCAGTGCACTCTCTGGACTCACTGCACTGCATCCCCAGTGGTGCCAGTGCACTCTCTGGACTCACTGCACTGCATCACCATTGGTGCCAGGGCACTCTCCGGACTCACTGCAGTGCATCCGCAGTGGTGCCAGTGCACTCTTTCGAGTCACTGCAGTGCATCCCCAGTGGTGCCAGTGCACTCTCTGGACTCACTGCACTGCATCCCCAGTGGTGCCAGTGCACTCTCTGCACTCACTGCACTGCATCCCCAGTGTTCCCAGAGCACTCTCTGGACTCACTGCAGTGCATCCCCAGTGGTGCCAGTGCACTCTCTGGACTCACTGCACTGCATCCCCAGTGGTGCCAGTGCACTCTCTGGACTCACTGCACTGCATCCCCAGTGGTGCCACTGCACTCTCTGGACTCACTGCACTGCATCACCATTGGTGCCAGGGCACTCTCCGGACTCACTGCAGTGCATCCGCAGTGGTGCCAGTGCACTCTTTTGAGTCACTGCAGTGCATCCCCAGTGGTGCCAGTGCACTCTCTGGACTCACTGCAGTGCATCCCCAGTGGTGCCAGTGCACTCTCTGCACTCACTGCACTGCATCACCAGTGGTGCCAGTGCACTCTCTGGACTCACTGCAGTGCATCCCCAGTGGTGCCAGTGCACTCTCTGGACTCACTGCACTGCATCCCCAGTGGTGCCAGTGCACTCTCTGCCCTCACTGCAGTGCATCCCCAGTGGTGCCAGTGCAATCTCTGGGCTCACCGGGGTTCATCCCCAGTGGTGCCAGTGCACTCTTTCAAGTCACTGCAGTGCATCCCCAGTGGTGCCAGTGCACTCTCTGGACTCACTGAACTGCATCCCCAGTGGTGCCAGTGCACTCTCTGGACTCACTGCACTGCATCCCCAGTGGTGCCAGTGCACTCTCTGGACTCACTGCACTTCATCCCCAGTGGTGCCAGTGCACTCTCTGGACTCACTGCAGTGCATCCCCAGTGGTGCCAGTGCACTCTCTGGACTCACTGCACTGCATCCCCAGTGGTGCCAGTGCACTCTATGGACTCACTGCACTGCATCACCATTGGTGCCAGGGCACTCTCCGGACTCACTGCAGTGCATCCGCAGTGGTGCCAGTGCACTCTTTCGAGTCACTGCAGTGCATCCCCAGTGGTGCCAGTGCACTCTCTGGACTCACTGCACTGCATCCCCAGTGGTGCCAGTGCACTCTCTGCACTCACTGCACTGCATCCCCAGTGTTCCCAGAGCACTCTCTGGACTCACTGCAGTGCATCCCCAGTGGTGCCAGTGCACTCTCTGGACTCACTGCAGTGCATCCCCAGTGGTGCCAGTGCACTCTCTGGACTCACTGCACTGCATCCCCAGTGGTGCCACTGCACTCTCTGGACTCACTGCACTGCATCACCATTGGTGCCAGGGCACTCTCCGGACTCACTGCAGTGCATCCGCAGTGGTGCCAGTGCACTCTTTCGAGTCACTGCACTGCATCCCCATTAGTGCCAGTGCATTCTCTGGACTCATTGCAGTGCATCCCCAGTGGTGCCAGTGCACTCTCTGGACTCACTGCACTGCATCCCTAGTGGTGCCAGTGCACTCTCTGGACTCACTGCACTGCATCCCCAGTGCTGACAGTGCACTCTCTTGACTCACTGCACTGCATCCCCAGTGCTGACAGTGCACTCTCTGGACTCACTGCAGTGCATCCCCAGTGGTGCCAGTGCACTCTCTGGACTCACTGCACTGCATCCCCAGTGGTGCCAGTGCACTCTCCGGACTCACTGCACTGCATCCCCAGTGGTGCCAGTGCACTCTCTGGACTCACTGCAGTGCATCCCCAGTCGTGCCAGTGCACTCTCTGCACTCACTGCACTGCATCCCCAGTGGTGCCAGTGCACTCTCTGCACTCACTGCACTGCATCCCCGGTGTCCCAGAGCGCTCTCTGGACTCACCGAGGTGCATTCACAGTGGTGCCAGTGCACTCTCTGGACTCACCGCACTGCATCACCAGTGGTGCCAGTGCACTCTCTGGACTCACTGCAGTGCAGCTCCTGAGGTGCCAGTGTACTCTCTGGATCACTGCACTGCATCACCATTGGTGCCAGGGCACTCTCCGGACTCACTGCAGTGCATCCCCAGTGGTGCCAGTGCACTCTTTCGAGTCACTGCACTGCATCCCCAGTGGTGCCAGTGCATTCTCTGGACTCACTGAAGTGCATCCCCATTGGTGCCAGTGCAGTCTCTGGAGTCACTGCAGTGCATCCCCAGTGGTGCCAGTGCACTCTCTGGACTCACTGCACTGCATCCCCAGTGCTGACAGTGCACTCTCTGGACTCACTGCACTGCATCCCCAGTGGTGCCAGTGCACTCTCTGCACTCACTGCAGTGCATCTCCTTTTGCGCCAGTGCACTCTCTGGACTCACTGCACTGCATCCCCAGTGGTGCCAGTGCACTCTCTGGAGTCACTGCACTGCATCCCCAGTGGTGCCAGTGTACTCTCTGGACTCACTGCACTGCATCCCCAGTGGAGACAGTGCACTCTCTGTAGTCACTGCGCTGCATCCCCAGTGGTTCCAGGGCACTCTCTCGACTCACTGCACTGCAATTCCAGTGGTGCCAGTGCACTCTCTGAACTCACTGCACTGCATCCCCAGTGGTGCCAGTGCACTCTCTGGAGTCACTGCGCTGCATCCCCAGTGGTGCCAGTGCCCTCTGTGGACTCACTGCACTACATCCCCTGTGGGGCCAGTGCACTCTCTGGACTCACTGCAGTGCATCCCCAGTGGTGCGAGTGCACTCTCTGGACTCACCGGGGTGCATCCCCAGTGGTGCCAGTGCACTCTCTGGACTCACCGGGGTGCATCCCCAGTGGTGCCAGTGCACTCTCTGGAGTCACTGCAGTGCATCCCCAGTGGTGCCAGTGCACTCTCTGGACTCACTGCAGTGCATCCCCAGTGTTGCCAGTGCACTCTCTGGAGTCACTGCACTGCATCCCCAGTGGTGCCAGTGCACTCTCTGGACTCACTGCACTGCATCCCCAGTGGTGCCAGTGCACTCTCTGGACTCACTGCACTCCATCCCCACTGGTGCCAGTCCACTCTCTGGACTCACTGCAGTGCATCCCCAGTGGTGCCAGTGGACTCTCCGCACTCATGCACTGCATACCCAGTGGTGCCAGTGCACTCTTTGGACTCACTGCACTGCATGAACAGTGGTGCCAGTGCACTCTCTGGACTCACTGCACTGCATCCCCAGTGGTGCCAGTGTAGCCTCTGGACTCACTTCAGTGCATCCCCAGTGGTGCCAGTGCAATCTCAGGACTCACTGCAGTGCAGCTCCAGTTGGTGCCAGTGCAGTCTCTGGAGTCACTGCACTGCATCCCCAGTGGTGCCAGTGCACTCTCTGGACTCACTGCAGTGCATCCCCAGTGGTGCCTGTGCACTCTCTGGAGTCACTGCAGTGTATCCCCAGTGGTGCCAGTGCACTCTCTGGAGTCACTGCAGTGTATCCCCAGTGGTGCCAGAGCACTCTCTGGACTCACTGCAGTGCATCCCCAGTGGTGCCTGTGCACTCTCTGGAGTCACTGCAGTGTATCCCCAGTGGTGCCAGTGCACTCTCTGGACTCACTGCAGTGCATCCCCAGTGGTGCCAGTGCACTCTCTGGACTCACTGCACTGCATCCCCAGTGGTGCCACTGCACTCTCTGGACTCACTGCACTGCATCACCATTGGTGCCAGGGCACTCTCCGGACTCACTGCAGTGCATCCGCAGTGGTGCCAGTGCACTCTTTCGAGTCACTGCAGTTCATCCCCAGTGGTGCCAGTGCACTCTCTGGACTCACTGCAGTGCATCCCCAGTGGTGCCAGTGCACTCTCTGGACTCACTGCAGTGCATCCCCAGTGCTGCCAGTGCACTCTCTGGACTCACTGCAGTGCATCCCCAGTGGTGCCAGTGCACTCTCTGGACTCACAGCACTGCATCCCCAGTGGTGCCAGTGCACTCTCTGGAGTCACAGCACTGCATCAACAGTGGTGCCTCTGCACTCTCTGGAGTCACTGCACTGCATCCCCAGTGGTGCCAGTGCACTCTCTGGACTCACTGCACTGCATACCCAGTGGTGCCACTGCACTCTCTGGACTCACTGCTCTGCATCACCATTGGTGCCAGGGCACTCTCCAGACTCACTGCAGTGCATCCGCAGTGGTGCCAGTGCACTCTTTCGAATCACTGCAGTTCATCCCCAGTGGTGCCAGTACACTCTCTGGACTCACTGCAGTGCATCCCCAGTGGTGCCAGTGCACTCTCTGGACTCACTGCAGTGCATCCCCAGTGCTGCCAGTGCACTCTCTGGACTCACTGCACTTCAACCCCAGTGGTGCCAGTGCACTCTCTGGACTCACAGCACTGCATCCCCAGTGGTGCCAGTGCACTCTCTGGAGTCACAGCACTGCATCAACAGTGGTGCCTCTGCACTCTCTGGAGTCACTGCACTGCATCCCCAGTGGTGCCAGTGCACTCTCTGGACTCACTGCAGTGCATCCCCAGTGGTGCCAGTGCACTCTCTGGACTCACTGCAGTGCATCCCCAGTGGTGCCAGTGCACTCTCTGGACTCACTGCAGTGCATCCCAAGTGCTGCCAGTGCACTCTCTGGACTCACTGCAGTGCACCCCCACTGGTGCCAGTGCACTCTCCGGAATCACTGCAGTGCATCCCCAGTGGTGCCAGTGCACTCTCTGGACTCACTGCACTGCATCCCCAGTGGTGCCAGTGCACTCTCTGGACTCACTGCACTGCATCCCCAGTGGTGCCAGGGCACTCTCTGGACTCACTGTAGTGCATCCCCAGTGGTGCCAGTGCACTCTCTGCCCTCACTGCAGTGCATCCCCAGTGGTGCCAGTGCAATCTCTGGGCTCACCAGGGTGCATCCCCAGTGGTGCCAGTGCACTCTTTCAAGTCACTGCAGTGCATCCCCAGTGGTGCCAGTGCACTCTCTGGACTCACTGCACTGCATCCCCAGTGGTGCCAGTGCACTCTCTGGAATCACTGCAGTGCATCCCCAGTGGTGCCAGTGCACTCTCTGGACTCACTGCACTGCATCCCCAGTGGTGCCAGTGCACTCTCTGGAATCACTGCATTGCATCCGCAGTGGTGCCAGTGCACTCTCTGGACTCACTGCACTGCATCCCCAGTGGTGCCACTGCACTCTCTGGACTCACTGCACTGCATCACCATTGGTGCCAGTGCACTCTCCGGACTCACTGCAGTGCATCCGCAGTGGTGCCAGTGCACTCTTTCGAGTCACTGCAGTGCATCCCCAGTGGTGCCAGTGCACTCTCTGGACTCACTGCAGTGCATCCCCAGTGGTGCCAGTGCACTCTCCGGACTCACTGCACTGCATCCCCAGTGGTGCCAGTGCACTCTCTGGACTCACTGCAGTGCATCCCCAGTCGTGCCAGTGCACTCTCTGCACTCACTGCACTGCATCCCCAGTGGTGCCAGTGCACTCTCTGCTCTCACTGCACTGCATCCCCGGTGTCCCAGAGCACTCTCTGGACTCACCGAGGTGCATCCCCAGTGGTGCCAGTGCACTCTCTGGACTCACCGCACTGCATCACCAGTGGTGCCAGTGCACTCTCTGGACTCACTGCAGTGCAGCCCCTGAGGTGCCAGTGTACTCTCTGGATCACTGCACTGCATCACCATTGGTGCCAGGGCACTCTCCGTACTCACTGCAGTGCATCCCCAGTGGTGCCAGTGCACTCTTTCGAGTCACTGCACTGCATCCCCAGTGGTGCCAGTGCATTCTCTGGACTCACTGCAGTGCATCCCCATTGGTGCCAGTGCAGTCTCTGGAGTCACTGCAGTGCATCCCCAGTGGTGCCAGTGCACTCTCTGGACTCACTGCACTGCATCCCCAGTGCTGACAGTGCACTCTCTGGACTCACTGCACTGCATCCCCAGTGGTGCCAGTGCACTCTCTGGACTCACTGCAGTGCATCTCCTTTTGCGCCAGTGCACTCTCTGGACTCACTGCACTGCATCCCCAGTGGTGCCAGTGCACTCTCTGGAGTCACTGCACTGCATCCCCAGTGGTGCCAGTGTACTCTCTGGACTCACTGCACTGCATGCCCAGTGGAGACAGTGCACTCTCTATAGTCACTGCGCTGCATCCCCAGTGGTTCCAGGGCACTCTCTCGACTCACTGCACTGCAACTCCAGTGGTGCCAGTGCACTCTCTGAACTCACTGCACTGCATCCCCAGTGGTGCCAGTGCACTCTCTGGAGTCACTGCGCTGCATCCCCAGTGGTGCCAGTGCCCTCTGTGGACTCACTGCACTACATCCCCTGTGGGGCCAGTGCACTCTCTGGACTCACTGCAGTGCATCCCCAGTGGTGCGAGTGCACTCTCTGGACTCACCGGGGTGCATCCCCAGTGGTGCCAGTGCACTCTCTGGACTCACCGGGGTGCATCCCCAGTGGTGCCAGTGCACTCTCTGGAGTCACTGCAGTGCATCCCCAGTGGTGCCAGTGCACTCTCTGGACTCACTGCACTGCATCCCCAGTGGTGCCAGTGCACTCTCTGGAATCACTGCAGTGCATCCCCAGTGGTGCCAGTGCACTCTCTGGACTCACTGCACTGCATCCCCAGTGGTGCCAGTGCACTCTCTGGACTCACTGCAGTGCATCCCCAGTGGCGCCAGTGCACTCTCTGGACTTACTGCACTGCATCCCATTGGTGCTAGTGTACTCTCTGGACTCACTGCACTGCATCCGCAGTGGTGCCAGTGCACTCTCTGGACTCACTGCACTGCATCCCCAGTGGTGCCAGTGCACTCTCTGGACTCACAGCAGTGCATCCCCAGTGGTGCCAGAGCACTCTCTGGACTCACTGCAGTGCTTCCGCACTGGTGCCAGTGCACTCTCTGCACTCACTGCACTGCATCAACAGTGTTGCCTCTGCACTCTCTGGAGTCACTGCACTGCATCCCCAGTGGTGCCAGTGCACTCTCTGGACTCACTGTAGTGCATCCCCAGTGGTGCCAGTGCACTCTCTGGACTCACTGCACTGCGTCCCCAGTGGTGCCAGTGCACTCTCTGGACTCACTGCAGTGCATCCCCAGTGGTGCCTTTGCACTCTCAGGACTCACTGCACTGCATCCCCAGTGGTGCCAGTGCACTCTCTGGACTCACTGCACTGCATCCCCAGTGGTGCCAGTGCACTCTCTGGACTCAGTGCACTGCATCCCCAATGGTGCCACTGCACTCTCTGGACTCACTGCAGTGCATCCCCAGTGGTGCCAGTGCACTCTCTGGACTCACTGCACTGCATCCCCAGTGGTGCCAGTGCACTCTCTGAGCTCACTGCACTGCATCCCCAGTGGTGCCAGTGCACTCTCTGAGCTCACTGCAGTGCATCCCCAGTGGTGCCAGTGCACTCTCTGGACTCACTGCACTGCATCCCCAGTGGTGCCAGTGCACTCTCTGGACTCACTGCACTGCATCCCCAGTGGTGCCAGTGCACTCTCTGAGCTCACTGCAGTGCATCCCCAGTGGTGCCAGTGCACTCTCTGGACTCACTGCACTGCATCCCCAGTGGTGCCAGTGCACTCTCTGGACTCACTGCACTGCATCCCCAGTGGTGCCAGTGCACTGTCTGGACTCACTGCAGTGTATCGCCATTGGAGCCGGTGCACTCTCTGGACTCATTAAACTGCATCCCCAGTGGTGCCAGAGAAATCTCTGGTCTCACTGCAGTGCATCCCCAGTGGTGCCAGTGCACTCTCTGGACTCACTGCATCCCCAGTGGTGCCAGGGCACTCTCTGGACTCACAGCACTGCATCCCCATTGGTGCCAGTGCACTCTCTGGACTCACTGCACTAAAACCCCAGTGGTGCCAGTGCACTCTCTGGACTCACCGGGGTGCATCCCCAGTGGTGCCAGTGCACTCTCTGGACTCACTGCACTGCATCCCCTGTGGTGCCAGTACACTCTCTGGACTCACTGCAGTGCATCCCCAGGGGTGACAGTGTACTCTCTGGACTCACTGCACTGCATCACCAGCGGTGCCAGTGCACTCTCTGGACTCACTGCACTGCATCCCCAGTGGTGCCAGTGCACTTTCTGGAGTCACTGCAGTGCATCCCCTGTTGTGCCAGTGCACTCTCTGCACTCAGTGCACTGCATCCCCAGAAGTGCCAGTGCACTCACTGGACTCACTGCACTGCATCCCCAGAGGTTCCATTGCACTCTCTGGACTCACTGCATTGGATCCCCAGTGGTGTCAGTGCACTCTCTGGACTCAGTGCAGTGCATCCCCAGTGGTGCCAGTGCACTCTCGGGACTCACTGCAGTGCTTCCCCACTGGTGCCAGTGCACTCTCTGGACTCACTGCACTGCATCCCCAGTGGTGCCAGTGCACTCTCTGCACTCACTGCAGTGCATCACCAGTGGTGCCAGTGCACTCTCTGGAGTCACTGCACTGCATCCCCAGTGGAGCCAGTGCACTCTCTGGACTCACTGCACTGCATTCCCAGTGGTGCCAGTGCACTCTATGGACTCACTGCACTGCATCCCCAGTGGTGCCAGTGCACTCTCTGGACCCACTGCAGTGCATCCCCACTGGTGCCAGTGCACTCTCTGGACTCACTGCACTGCATCCCCAATGGTGCCAGTGCACTCTCTGTAGTCACTGCACTGCGTCCCCAGTGGTGCCAGTGCACTCTCTGGACTCACTGCAGTGTATCCCCTGTGGTGCCAGTGCACTCTGTGGACTCACTGCACTGCATCCCAGTGGTGCCAGTGCACTCTCTGGACTCACTGCACTGCATCCCCAGTGGTGTCACTGCACTCACTGGACTCACTGCACTGCATCACCATTGGTGCCAGGGCACTCTCCAGACTCACTGCAGTGCATCCGCAGTGGTGCCAGTGCACTCTTTCGAGTCACTGCAGTGCATCCCCAGTGGTGCCAGTGCACTCTCTGGACTCACTGCACTGCATCCCCAGTGGTGCCAGTGCACTCTCTGGAATCACTGCAGTGCATCCCCAGTGGTGCCAGTGCACTCTCTGGACTCACTGCATTGCATCCCCAGTGGTGCCAGTGCACTCTCTGGACTCACTGCACTGCATCCCCAGTGGTGCCACTGCACTCTCTGGACTCATTGCACTGCATCACCATTGGTGCCAGTGGACTCTCCGGACTCACTGCAGTGCATCCGCAGTGGTGCCAGTGCACTCTTTTGAGTCACTGCAGTGCATCCCCAGTGGTGCCAGTGCACTCTCTGGACTCACTGCAGTGCATCCCCAGTGGTGCCAGTGCACTCTCTGTACTCACTGCACTGCATCACCAGTGGTGCCAGTGCACTCTCTGGACTCACTGCAGTGCATCCCCAGTGGTGCCAGTGCACTCTCTGGACTCACTGCACTGCATCCCCAGTGCTGCCAGTGCACTCTCTGGACTCACTGCAGTGCATCCCCAGTGGTGCCAGTGCACTCTCTGGACTCACTGCAGTGCATCCCCAGTGGTGCCAGTGCACTCTCTGGACTCACTGCAGTGAATCCCCAGTGGTGCCAGTGCACTCTCTGGACTCACTGCACTTCATCCCCAGTGGTGCCAGTGCACTCTCTGGACTCACTGCATTGCATCCCCAGTGGTGCCAGTGCACTCTCTGGACTCACGGCACGGCATCCCCAGTGGTGCCACTGCACTCTCTGGACTCACTGCACTGCATCACCATTGGTGCCAGGGCACTCTCCGGACTCACTGCAGTGCATCCGCAGTGGTGCCAGTGCACTCTCTGGACTCACTGCACTGCATCCCCAGTGGTGCCAGTGCACTCTCTGGACTCACAGCAGTGCATCCCCAGTGGTGCCAGAGCACTCTCTGGACTCACTGCAGTGCTTCCGCACTGGTGCCAGTGCACTCTCTGCACTCACTGCACTGCATCAACAGTGTTGCCTCTGCACTCTCTGGAGTCACTGCACTGCATCCCCAGTGGTGCCAGTGCACTCTCTGGACTCACTGTAGTGCATCCCCAGTGGTGCCAGTGCACTCTCTGGACTCACTGCACTGCGTCCCCAGTGGTGCCAGTGCACTCTCTGGACTCACTGCAGTGCATCCCTTGTGGTGCCTTTGCACTCTCAGGACTCACTGCACTGCATCCCCAATGGTGCCACTGCACTCTCTGGACTCACTGCAGTGCTTCCGCATTGGTGCCAGAGCACTCTCTGGACTCACTGCAGTGCTTCCGCAGTGGTGCCAGTGCACTCTCTGGACTCACTGCACTGCATCCCCAGTGGTGCCAGTGCACTCTCTGGACTCACTGCACTGCATCCCCAGTGGTGCCAGTGCACTCTCTGGACTCACTGTAGTGCATCCCCAGTGGTGCCAGTGCACTCTCTGGACTCACTGCACTGCGTCCCCAGTGGTGCCAGTGCACTCTCTGGACTCACTGCAGTGCATCCCTTGTGGTGCCTTTGCACTCTCAGGACTCACTGCACTGCATCCCCAGTGGTGCCAGTGCACTCTCTGGACTCACTGCACTGCATCCCCAGTGGTGCCAGTGCACTCTCTGGACTCAGTGCACTGCATCCCCAGTGGTGCCACTGCACTCTCTGGACTCACTGCAGTGCATCCCCAGTGGTGCCAGTGCACTCTCTGGACTCACTGCACTGCATCCCCAGTGGTGCCAGTGCACTCTCTGAGCTCACTGCACTGCATCCCCAGTGGTGCCAGTGCACTCTCTGAGCTCACTGCAGTGCATCCCCAGTGGTGCCAGTGCACTCTCTGGACTCACTGCACTGCATCCCCAGTGGTGCCAGTGCACTCTCTGGACTCACTGCACTGCATCCCCAGTGGTGCCAGTGCACTCTCTGAGCTCACTGCAGTGCATCCCCAGTGGTGCCAGTGCACTCTCTGGACTCACTGCACTGCATCCCCAGTGGTGCCAGTGCACTCTCTGGACTCACTGCACTGCATCCCCAGTGGTGCCAGTGCACTGTCTGGACTCACTGCAGTGTATCGCCATTGGAGCCGGTGCACTCTCTGGACTCACTAAACTCCATCCCCAGTGGTGCCAGAGAAATCTCTGGTCTCACTGCAGTGCATCCCCAGTGGTGCCAGTGCACTCTCTGGACTCACTGCATCCCCAGTGGTGCCAGGGCACTCTCTGGACTCACAGCACTGCATCCCCTTTGGTGCCAGTGCACTCTCTGGACTCACTGCACTAAAACCCCAGTGGTGCCAGTGCAGTCTCTGGACTCACTGCACTGCATCCCCAGTGGTGCCAGTGCACTCTCTGGACTCACCGGGGTGCATCCCCAGTGGTGCCAGTGCACTCTCTGGACTCACTGCACTGCATCCCCTGTGGTGCCAGTACACTCTCTGGACTCACTGCAGTGCATCCCCAGGGGTGACAGTGTACTCTCTGGACTCACTGCACTGCATCACCAGCGGTGCCAGTGCACTCTCTGGACTCACTGCACTGCATCCCCAGTGGTGCCAGTGCACTTTCTGGAGTCACTGCAGTGCATCCCCTGTTGTGCCAGTGCACTCTCTGCACTCAGTGCACTGCATCCCCAGTGGTGCCACTGCACTCTCTGGACTCATTGCACTGCATCACCATTGGTGCCAGTGGACTCTCCGGACTCACTGCAGTGCATCCGCAGTGGTGCCAGTGCACTCTTTTGAGTCACTGCAGTGCATCCCCAGTGGTGCCAGTGCACTCTCTGGACTCACTGCAGTGCATCCCCAGTGGTGCCAGTGCACTCTCTGTACTCACTGCACTGCATCACCAGTGGTGCCAGTGCACTCTCTGGACTCACTGCAGTGCATCCACAGTGGTGCCAGTGCACTCTCTGGACTCACTGCACTGCATCCCCAGTGCTGCCAGTGCACTCTCTGGACTCACTGCAGTGCATCCCCAGTGGTGCCAGTGCACTCTCTGGACTCACTGCAGTGCATCACCAGTGGTGCCAGTGCACTCTCTGGACTCACTGCAGTGCATCCCCAGTGGTGCCACTGCACTCTCTGGACTCACTGCACTTCATCCCCAGTGGTGCCAGTGCACTCTCTGGACTCACTGCATTGCATCCCCAGTGGTGACGGTGCACTCTCTGGACTCACGGCACTGCATCCCCAGTGGTGCCACTGCACTCTCTGGACTCACTGCACTGCATCACCATTGGTGCCAGGGCACTCTCCGGACTCACTGCAGTGCATCCGCAGTGGTGCCAGTGCACTCTCTGGACTCACTGCACTGCATCCCCAGTGGTGCCAGTGCACTCTCTGGACTCACAGCAGTGCATCCCCACTGGTGCCAGAGCACTCTCTGGACTCACTGCAGTGCTTCCGCATTGGTGCCAGTGCACTCTCTGCACTCACTGCACTGCATCAACAGTGTTGCCTCTGCACTCTCTGGAGTCACTGCACTGCATCCCCAGTGGTGCCAGTGCACTCTCTGGACTCACTGTAGTGCATCCCCAGTGGTGCCAGTGCACTCTCTGGACTCACTGCACTGCGTCCCCAGTGGTGCCAGTGCACTCTCTGGACTCACTGCAGTGCATCCCTTGTGGTGCCTTTGCACTCTCAGGACTCACTGCACTGCATCCCCAGTGGTGCCAGTGCACTCTCTGGACTCACTGCACTGCATCCCCAGTGGTGCCAGTGCACTCTCTGGACTCAGTGCACTGCATCCCCAGTGGTGCCACTGCACTCTCTGGACTCACTGCAGTGCATCCCCAGTGGTGCCAGTGCACTCTCTGGACTCACTGCACTGCATCCCCAGTGGTGCCAGTGCACTCTCTGAGCTCACTGCACTGCATCCCCAGTGGTGCCAGTGCACTCTCTGAGCTCACTGCAGTGCATCCCCAGTGGTGCCAGTGCACTCTCTGGACTCACTGCACTGCATCCCCAGTGGTGCCAGTGCACTCTCTGGACTCACTGCACTGCATCCCCAGTGGTGCCAGTGCACTCTCTGAGCTCACTGCAGTGCATCCCCAGTGGTGCCAGTGCACTCTCTGGACTCACTGCACTGCATCCCCAGTGGTGCCAGTGCACTCTCTGGACTCACTGCACTGCATCCCCAGTGGTGCCAGTGCACTGTCTGGACTCACTGCAGTGTATCGCCATTGGAGCCGGTGCACTCTCTGGACTCACTAAACTGCATCCCCAGTGGTGCCAGAGAAATCTCTGGTCTCACTGCAGTGCATCCCCAGTGGTGCCAGTGCACTCTCTGGACTCACTGCATCCCCAGTGGTGCCAGGGCACTCTCTGGACTCACAGCACTGCATCCCCTTTGGTGCCAGTGCACTCTCTGGACTCACTGCACTAAAACCCCAGTGGTGCCAGTGCAGTCTCTGGACTCACTGCACTGCATCCCCAGTGGTGCCAGTGCACTCTCTGGACTCACCGGGGTGCATCCCCAGTGGTGCCAGTGCACTCTCTGGACTCACTGCACTGCATC
The DNA here is from genome assembly GCF_040182565.1 of Anser cygnoides. NCBI lineage: Eukaryota > Metazoa > Chordata > Aves > Anseriformes > Anatidae > Anser > Anser cygnoides. The sequence continues at coordinate 10,425,361 of NC_089911.1, forward strand.
CCCTGTGGTGCCAGTACACTCTCTGGACTCACTGCAGTGCATCCCCAGGGGTGACAGTGTACTCTCTGGACTCACTGCACTGCATCACCAGCGGTGCCAGTGCACTCTCTGGACTCACTGCACTGCATCCCCAGTGGTGCCAGTGCACTTTCTGGAGTCACTGCAGTGCATCCCCTGTTGTGCCAGTGCACTCTCTGCACTCAGTGCACTGCATCCCCAGAAGTGCCAGTGCACTCACTGGACTCACTGCACTGCATCCCCAGTGGTTCCATTGCACTCTCTGGACTCACTGCACTGCATCCCCAATGGTGCCAGTGCACTCTCTGTAGTCACTGCACTGCGTCCCCAGTGGTACCAGTGCACTCTCTGGACTCACTGCAGTGTATCCCCTGTGGTGCCAGTGCACTCTGTGGACTCACTGCACTGCACCCCAGTGGTGCCAGTGCACTCTCTGGACTCACTGCACTGCATCCCCAAGGTGCCAGTGCGCTCTCTGGACTCAACTGCACTGCATCCCCAGTGGTGCCAGTGCACTCTCTGGACTCACTGCACTGCATCCCCAGTGGTGCCAGTGCACTCTCTGGACTCACTGCACTTCATCCCTAGTGGTGCCAGTGCACTCTCTGGACTCACTGCATTGCATTCCCGGTGGTGCCAGAGCACTCTCTGGACTCACTGCACTGCATCCCCAGTGGTGTCACTGCACTCACTGGACTCACTGCACTGCATCACCATTGGTGCCAGGGCACTCTCCAGACTCACTGCAGTGCATCCGCAGTGGTGCCAGTGCACTCTTTCGAGTCACTGCAGTGCATCCCCAGTGGTGCCAGTGCACTCTCTGGACTCACTGCACTGCATCCCCAGTGGTGCCAGTGCACTCTCTGGAATCACTGCACTGCATCACCAGTGGTGCCAGTGCACTCTCTGGACTCACTGCAGTGCATCCCCAGTGGTGCCAGTGCACTCTCTGGACTCACTGCACTGCATCCCCAGTGCTGCCAGTGCACTCTCTGGACTCACTGCAGTGCATCCCCAGTGGTGCCAGTGCACTCTCTGGACTCACTGCAGTGCATCCCCAGTGGTGCCAGTGCACTCTCTGGACTCACTGCAGTGCATCCCCAGTGGTGCCAGTGCACCCTCTGGACTCACTGCACTTCATCCCCAGTGGTGCCAGTGCACTCTCTGGACTCACGGCACTGCATCCCCAGTGGTGCCACTGCACTCTCTGGACTCACTGCACTGCATCACCATTGGTGCCAGGGCACTCTCCGGACTCACTGCAGTGCATCCGCAGTGGTGCCAGTGCACTCTCTGGACTCAGTGCACTGCATCCCCAATGGTGCCACTGCACTCTCTGGACTCACTGCAGTGCATCCCCAGTGGTGCCAGTGCACTCTCTGCACTCACTGCACTGCATCCCCAGTGGTGCCAGTGCACTCTCTGAGCTCACTGCACTGCATCCCCAGTGGTGCCAGTGCACTCTCTGAGCTCACTGCAGTGCATTCCCAGTGGTGCCAGTGCACTCTCTGGACTCACTGCACTGCATCCCCAGTGGTGCCAGTGCACTCTCTGGACTCACTGCACTGCATCCCCAGTGGTGCCAGTGCACTCTCTGAGCTCACTGCAGTGCATCCCCAGTGGTGCCAGTGCACTCTCTGGACTCACTGCACTGCATCCCCAGTGGTGCCAGTGCACTCTCTGGACTCACTGCACTGCATCCCCAGTGGTGCCAGTGCACTGTCTGGACTCACTGCAGTGTATCGCCATTGGAGCCGGTGCACTCTCTGGACTCACTAAACTGCATCCCCAGTGGTGCCAGAGAAATCTCTGGTCTCACTGCAGTGCATCCCCAGTGGTGCCAGTGCACTCTCTGGACTCACTGCATCCCCATTGGTGCCAGGGCACTCTCTGGACTCACAGCACTGCATCCCCATTGGTGCCAGTGCACTCTCTGGACTCACTGCACTAAAACCCCAGTGGTGCCAGTGCAGTCTCTGGACTCACTGCACTGCATCCCCAGTGGTGCCAGTGCACTCTCTGGACTCACCGGGGTGCATCCCCAGTGGTGCCAGTGCACTCTCTGGACTCACTGCACTGCATCCCCTGTGGTGCCAGTACACTCTCTGGACTCACTGCAGTGCATCCCCAGGGGTGACAGTGTACTCTCTGGACTCACTGCACTGCATCACCAGCGGTGCCAGTGCACTCTCTGGACTCACTGCACTGCATCCCCAGTGGTGCCAGTGCACTTTCTGGAGTCACTGCAGTGCATCCCCTGTTGTGCCAGTGCACTCTCTGCACTCAGTGCACTGCATCCCCAGAAGTGCCAGTGCACTCTCTGGACTCACTGCACTGCATCCCCAGTGGTGCCACTGCACTCTCTGGACTCATTGCACTGCATCACCATTGGTGCCAGTGGACTCTCCGGACTCACTGCAGTGCATCCGCAGTGGTGCCAGTGCACTCTTTTGAGTCACTGCAGTGCATCCCCAGTGGTGCCAGTGCACTCTCTGGACTCACTGCAGTGCATCCCCAGTGGTGCCAGTGCACTCTCTGTACTCACTGCACTGCATCACCAGTGGTGCCAGTGCACTCTCTGGACTCACTGCAGTGCATCCACAGTGGTGCCAGTGCACTCTCTGGACTCACTGCACTGCATCCCCAGTGCTGCCAGTGCACTCTCTGGACTCACTGCAGTGCATCCCCAGTGGTGCCAGTGCACTCTCTGGACTCACTGCAGTGCATCACCAGTGGTGCCAGTGCACTCTCTGGACTCACTGCAGTGCATCCCCAGTGGTGCCAGTGCACTCTCTGGACTCACTGCACTTCATCCCCAGTGGTGCCAGTGCACTCTCTGGACTCACTGCATTGCATCCCCAGTGGTGACGGTGCACTCTCTGGACTCACGGCACTGCATCCCCAGTGGTGCCACTGCACTCTCTGGACTCACTGCACTGCATCACCATTGGTGCCAGGGCACTCTCCGGACTCACTGCAGTGCATCCGCAGTGGTGCCAGTGCACTCTCTGGACTCACTGCACTGCATCCCCAGTGGTGCCAGTGCACTCTCTGGACTCACAGCAGTGGATCCCCAGTGGTGCCAGAGCACTCTCTGGACTCACTGCAGTGCTTCCGCATTGGTGCCAGTGCACTCTCTGCACTCACTGCACTGCATCAACAGTGTTGCCTCTGCACTCTCTGGAGTCACTGCACTGCATCCCCAGTGGTGCCAGTGCACTCTCTGGACTCACTGTAGTGCATCCCCAGTGGTGCCAGTGCACTCTCTGGACTCACTGCACTGCGTCCCCAGTGGTGCCAGTGCACTCTCTGGACTCACTGCAGTGCATCCCTTGTGGTGCCTTTGCACTCTCAGGACTCACTGCACTGCATCCCCAGTGGTGCCAGTGCACTCTCTGGACTCACTGCACTGCATCCCCAGTGGTGCCAGTGCACTCTCTGGACTCAGTGCACTGCATCCCCAGTGGTGCCACTGCACTCTCTGGACTCACTGCAGTGCATCCCCAGTGGTGCCAGTGCACTCTCTGGACTCACTGCACTGCATCCCCAGTGGTGCCAGTGCACTCTCTGAGCTCACTGCACTGCATCCCCAGTGGTGCCAGTGCACTCTCTGAGCTCACTGCAGTGCATCCCCAGTGGTGCCAGTGCACTCTCTGGACTCACTGCACTGCATCCCCAGTGGTGCCAGTGCACTCTCTGGACTCACTGCACTGCATCCCCAGTGGTGCCAGTGCACTCTCTGAGCTCACTGCAGTGCATCCCCAGTGGTGCCAGTGCACTCTCTGGACTCACTGCACTGCATCCCCAGTGGTGCCAGTGCACTCTCTGGACTCACTGCACTGCATCCCCAGTGGTGCCAGTGCACTGTCTGGACTCACTGCAGTGTATCGCCATTGGAGCCGGTGCACTCTCTGGACTCACTAAACTGCATCCCCAGTGGTGCCAGAGAAATCTCTGGTCTCACTGCAGTGCATCCCCAGTGGTGCCAGTGCACTCTCTGGACTCACTGCATCCCCAGTGGTGCCAGGGCACTCTCTGGACTCACAGCACTGCATCCCCTTTGGTGCCAGTGCACTCTCTGGACTCACTGCACTAAAACCCCAGTGGTGCCAGTGCAGTCTCTGGACTCACTGCACTGCATCCCCAGTGGTGCCAGTGCACTCTCTGGACTCACCGGGGTGCATCCCCAGTGGTGCCAGTGCACTCTCTGGACTCACTGCACTGCATCCCCTGTGGTGCCAGTACACTCTCTGGACTCACTGCAGTGCATCCCCAGGGGTGACAGTGTACTCTCTGGACTCACTGCACTGCATCACCAGCGGTGCCAGTGCACTCTCTGGACTCACTGCACTGCATCCCCAGTGGTGCCAGTGCACTTTCTGGAGTCACTGCAGTGCATCCCCTGTTGTGCCAGTGCACTCTCTGCACTCAGTGCACTGCATCCCCAGAAGTGCCAGTGCACTCACTGGACTCACTGCACTGCATCCCCAGTGGTTCCATTGCACTCTCTGGACTCACTGCATTGGATCCCCAGTGGTGTCAGTGCACTCTCTGGACTCAGTGCAGTGCATCCCCAGTGGTGCCAGTGCACTCTCGGGACTCACTGCAGTGCTTCCCCACTGGTGCCAGTGCACTCTCTGGACTCACTGCACTGCATCCCCAGTGGTGCCAGTGCACTCTCTGCACTCACTGCAGTGCATCACCAGTGGTGCCAGTGCACTCTCTGGAGTCACTGCACTGCATCCCCAGTGGAGCCAGTGCACTCTCTGGACTCACTGCACTGCATTCCAATGGTGCCAGTGCACTCTATGGACTCACTGCACTGCATCCCCAGTGGTGCCAGTGCACTCTCTGGACCCACTGCAGTGCATCCCCAGTGGTGCCAGTGCACTCTCTGGACTCACTGCACTGCATCCCCAATGGTGCCAGTGCACTCTCTGTAGTCACTGCACTGCGTCCCCAGTGGTGCCAGTGCACTCTCTGGACTCACTGCAGTGTATCCCCTGTGGTGCCAGTGCACTCTGTGGACTCACTGCACTGCATCCCAGTGGTGCCAGTGCACTCTCTGGACTCACTGCACTGCATCCCCAAGGTGCCAGTGCGCTCTCTGGACTCAACTGCACTGCATCCCCAGTGGTGCCAGTGCACTCTCTGGACTCACTGCACTGCATCCCCAGTGGTGCCAGTGCACTCTCTGGACTCACTGCACTTCATCCCTAGTGGTGCCAGTGCACTCTCTGGACTCACTGCATTGCATTCCCGGTGGTGCCAGAGCACTCTCTGGACTCACTGCACTGCATCCCCAGTGGTGTCACTGCACTCACTGGACTCACTGCACTGCATCACCATTGGTGCCAGGGCACTCTCCAGACTCACTGCAGTGCATCCGCAGTGGTGCCAGTGCACTCTTTCGAGTCACTGCAGTGCATCCCCAGTGGTGCCAGTGCACTCTCTGGACTCACTGCACTGCATCCCCAGTGGTGCCAGTGCACTCTCTGGAATCACTGCAGTGCATCCCCAGTGGTGCCAGTGCACTCTCTGGACTCACTGCATTGCATCCCCAGTGGTGCCAGTGCACTCTCTGGACTCACTGCACTGCATCCCCAGTGGTGCCACTGCACTCTCTGGACTCATTGCACTGCATCACCATTGGTGCCAGTGCACTCTCCGGACTCACTGCAGTGCATCCGCAGTGGTGCCAGTGCACTCTTTTGAGTCACTGCAGTGCATCCCCAGTGGTGCCAGTGCACTCTCTGGACTCACTGCAGTGCATCCCCAGTGGTGCCAGTGCACTCTCTGTACTCACTGCACTGCATCACCAGTGGTGCCAGTGCACTCTCTGGACTCACTGCAGTGCATCCCCAGTGGTGCCAGTGCACTCTCTGGACTCACTGCACTGCATCCCCAGTGCTGCCAGTGCACTCTCTGGACTCACTGCAGTGCATCCCCAGTGGTGCCAGTGCACTCTCTGGACTCACTGCAGTGCATCCCCAGTGGTGCCAGTGCACTCTCTGGACTCACTGCAGTGCATCCCCAGTGGTGCCAGTGCACTCTCTGGACTCACTGCACTTCATCCCCAGTGGTGCCAGTGCACTCTCTGGACTCACGGCACTGCATCCCCAGTGGTGCCACTGCACTCTCTGGACTCACTGCACTGCATCACCATTGGTGCCAGGGCACTCTCCGGACTCACTGCAGTGCATCCGCAGTGGTGCCAGTGCACTCTTTCGAGTCACTGCAGTGCATCCCCAGTGGTGCCAGTGCACTCTCTGGACTCACTGCACTGCATCCCCAGTGGTGCCAGTGCACTCTCTGGACTCACTGCAGTGCATCCCCAGTGGTGCCAGTGCACTCTCTGGACTCACTGCACTGCATCCCCAGTGGTGCCACTGCACTCTCTGGACTCACTGCACTGCATCACCATTGGTGCCAGGGCACTCTCCGGACTCACTGCAGTGCATCCGCAGTGGTGCCAGTGCACTCTTTCGAGTCACTGCACTGCATCCCCATTAGTTCCAGTGCATTCTCTGGACTCATTGCAGTGCATCCCCAGTGGTGCCAGTGCACTCTCTGGACTCACTGCATTGCATCCCCAGTGGTGCCAGTGCACTCTCTGGACTCACTGCAGTGCATCCGCAGTGGTGCCAGTGCACTCTTTCGAGTCACTGCAGTGCATCCCCAGTGGTGCCAGTGCACTCTCTGGACTCACTGCAGTGCATCCCCAGTGCTGCCAGTGCACTCTCTGGACTCACTGCAGTGCATCCCCAGTGGTGCCAGTGCACTCTCTGGACTCACTGCACTGCATCCCCAGTGGTGCCAGTGCACTCTCCGGAATCACTGCACTGCATCCCCAGTGGTGTCAGTGCACTCTCTGGACTCACTGCAGTGCATCCCCAGTGGTGCCCGTGCACTCTCTGGACTCACTGCACTGCATCCCCAGTGGTGCCAGTGCACTCTCTGGACTCACTGCAGTGCATCCCCAGTGCTGCCAGTGCACTCTCTGGACTCACTGCAGTGGATCCCCAGTGGTGCCAGTGCACTCTCTGGACTCACAGCACTGCATCCCCAGTGGTGCCAGTGCACTCTCTGGAGTCACAGCACTGCATCAACAGTGGTGCCTCTGCACTCTCTGGAGTCACTGCACTGCATCCCCAGTGGTGCCAGTGCACTCTCTGGACTCACTGCAGTGCATCCCCAGTGCTGACAGTGCACTCTCTGGACTCACTGCAGTGCATCCCCAGTGGTGCCAGTGCACTCTCTGGACTCACTGCAGTGCATCCCAAGTGCTGCCAGTGCACTCTCTGGACTCACTGCAGTGCACCCCCACTGGTGCCAGTGCACTCTCCGGAATCACTGCAGTGCATCCCCAGTGGTGCCAGTGCACTCTCTGGACTCACTGCGCTGCATCCACAGTGGTGCCAGTGCACTCTCTGGACTCACTGCATTGCATCCCCAGTGGTGCCAGTGCACTCTCTGGACTCACTGCACTGCATCCCCAGTGGTGCCAGGGCACTCTCTGGACTCACTGCAGTGCATCCCCAGTGGTGCCAGTGCACTCTCTGCCCTCACTGCAGTGCATCCCCAGTGGTGCCAGTGCACTCTCTGCACTCACTGCAGTGCATCCCCAGTGGTGCCAGTGCAATCTCTGGGCTCACCGGGGTGCATCCCCAGTGGTGCCAGTGCACTCTCTGGACTCACTGCAGTGCATCCCCAGTGGTGCCAGTGCACTCTCTGGACTCACTGCACTGCATCCCCAGTGGTGCCAGGGCACTCTCTGCTCTCACTGCACTGCATCCCCAGTGGTGCCAGTGCACTCTCTGGACTCACTGCACTGCAACCCCAGTGGTGCCAGTGCACTCTCTGGACTCACTGCAGTGCACCCCCAGTGCTGCCAGTGCACTCTCTGGACTCACTGCACTGCATCCCCAGTGGTGCCAGTGCACTCTCTGGACTCACTGCACTGCATCCCCAAGGTGCCAGGGCACTCTCTGGACTCAACTGCACTGCATCCCCAGTGCTGCCAGTGCACTCTCTGGACTCACTGCAGTGCATCCCCAGTGGTGCCAGTGCACTCTCTGGACTCACTGCACTGCATCCCCAGTGGTGCCAGTGCACTCTCTGGACTCACTGCACTGCATCCCCAGTGGTGCCAGTGCACTCTCTGGACTCACTGCAGTTCATCCCCAGTGGTGCCAGTGCACTCTCTGGACTCACTGCATTGCATCCCCAGTGGTGCCAGTGCACTCTCTGGACTCACTGCACTGCATCCGCAGTGGTGTCACTGCACTCTCTGGACTCACTGCACTGCATCACCATTGGTGCCAGGGCACTCTCTGCACTCACGGCAGTGCATCCGCAGTGGTGCCAGTGCACTCTTTCGACTCACTGCAGTGCATCCCCAGTGGTGCCAGTGCACTCTCTGGACTCACTGCACTGCATCCCCAGTGGTGCCAGTGCACTCTCTGGAATCACTGCAGTGCATCCCCAGTGGTGCCAGTGCACTCTCTGGACTCACTGCACTGCATCCCCAGTGGTGCCAGTGCACTCTCTGGACTCACTGCACTGCATCCCCAGTGGTGCCACTGCACTCTCTGGACTCCCTGCACTGCATCACCATTGGTGCCAGTGCACTCTCCGGACTCACTGCAGTGCATCCGCAGTGGTGCCAGTGCACTCTTTTGAGTCACTGCAGTGCATCTCCAGTGGTGCCAGTGCACTCTCTGGACTCACTGCAGTGCATCCCCAGTGGTGCCAGTGCACTCTCTGCACTCACTGCACTGCATCACCAGTGGTGCCAGTGCACTCTCTGGACTCACTGCAGTGCATCCCCAGTGGTGCCAGTGCACTCTCTGGACTCACTGCACTGCATCCCCAGTGGTGCCAGTGCACTCTCTGGAGTCGCAGCACTGCATCAACAGTGGTGCCTCTGCACTCTCTGGAGTCACTGCACTGCATCCCCAGTGCTGATAGTGCAATCTCTGGACTCACTGCAGTGCATCCCCAGTGGTGCCAGTGCACTCTCTGGACTCACTGCAGTGCATCCCCAGTCGTGCCAGTGCACTCTCTGGAGTCACTGCAGTGTATCCCCAGTGGTGCCAGTGCACTCTCTGGACTCACTGAACTGCATCCCCAGTGGTGCCAGAGCACTCTCTGGACTCACTGCACTGCATCCCCAGTGCTGCCAGTGCACTCTCTGCACTCACTGCAGTGCATCGCCAGTGGTGCCAGTGCACTCTCTGGACTCACTGCACTGCATCACAAGTGGTGCCAGTGCACTCTCTGGACTCAGTGCACTGCATCCCCAGTGGTGCCAGTGCACTCTCTGGACTCACTGCATTGCATCCCCAGTGGTGCCAGTGCACTCTCTGGACTCACTGCACTGCATCCCCAGTGGTGCCACTGCACTCTCTGGACTCACTGCACTGCATCACCATTGGTGCCAGGGCACTCTCCGGACTCACTGCACTGCATCCCCAGTGGTGCCAGTGCACTCTTTCGAGTCACTGCAGTCCATCCCCAGTGGTGCCAGTGCACTCTCTGGACTCAGTGCACTGCATCCCCAGTGGTGCCAGTGCACTCTCTGGACTCACTGCAGTGCATCACCAGTGGTGCCAGTGCACTCTCTGGACTCACTGCACTGCATCCCCAGTGGTGCCAGTGCACTCTCTGGAATCACTGCAGTGCATCCCCAGTGGTGCCAGTGCACTCTCTGTACTCACTGCACTGAATCACCTGTGGTGCCAGTGCACTCTCTGGACTCACTGCAGTGCATCCCCAGTGGTGCCAGTGCACTCTCTGAACTCACCGCACTGCATCCCCAGTGGTGTCAGTGCACTCTCTGGACTCACTGCACTGCATCCCCTGTGGTGCCAGTGCACTCTGTGGACACATCGCATTGCATCCCCAGTGGTGCCAGTGCACTCTCTGGACTCACTGCACTGCATCCCCAGTGGTGCCAGTGCACTCTCTGGACTCACTGCACTACATCCCCAGTGGTGCCAGTGCACTCTCTGGACTCACGGCACTGCATCCCCAGTGGTGCCAGTGCACTCTCTGGAGTCACTGCACTGCATCCTCAGTGGTGCCAGTGCACTCTCTGGACTCACTGCACTGCATCCCCAGTGGTGCCAGGGCACTCTCTGGACTCACTGCACTGCATCCCCAGTGGTCCCACTGCACTCTCTGCCCTCACTGCAGTGCATCCCCAGTGGTGCCAGTGCACTCTCTGCACTCACTGCAGTGCATCCCCAGTGGTGCCAGTGCAATCTCTGGGCTCACCGGGGTGCATCCCCAGTGGTGCCAGTGCACTCTCTGGACTCACTGCACTGCATCACCTGTGGTGCCAGTGCACTCTCTGGACTCACTGCAGTGCATCCCCAGTGGTGCCAGTGCACTCTCTGCACTCACTGCACTGCATCCCCAGTGGTGCCAGTGCACTCTCTGCACTCACTGCACTGCATCCCCAGTAGTGCCAGTGCACTCTGAGGACTCACTGCGCTGCATCCCCAGTGGTGCCAGTGCACTCTCTGGACTCACTGCACTGCATCCCCAGTGGTGCCAGTGCACTCTCTGCACTCACTGCAGTGCATCCCCAGTGGTGCCAGTGCACTATCTGGACTCATTGCAGTGCATCCCCAGTGGTGCCAGTGCACTCTCTGAGTCACTGCACTGCATTCCCAGTGGTGCCAGTGCACTCTCTGGACTCACTGCAGTGCATCCCAAGTGGTGCCAGTGCACTCTCTGGACTCACTGCACTGCAACCCCAGTGGTGCCAGTGCACTCTCTGGACTCACTGCACTGCATCCCCAGTGGTGCCAGTGCACTCTCCGGAATCACTGCACTGCATCTCCAGTGGTGTCAGTGCACTCTCTGGACTCACTGCAGTGCATCACCAGTGGTGCCCGTGCACTCTCTGGACTCACTGCAGTGCATCCCCAGTGGTGCCAGTGCACTCTCTGGACTCACTGCATTGCATCCCCAGTGGTGCCAGTGCACTCTCTGGACTCACTGCAGTGCATCCGCAGTGGTGCCAGTGCACTCTCTGGACTCACTGCACTGCATTCCCAGTGGTGTCTGTGCAGTCTCTGGACTCACTACAGTTCATCCCCAGTGGAGCCAGTGCACTCTCTGGACTCACTGCACTGCATCCCCAGTGGTGCCAGTGCACTCTCTGGACTCACTGCACTCCATCCCCACTGGTGCCAGTCCACTCTCTGGACTCACTGCACTGCATCCCCAGTGGTGCCAGTGGACTCTCCGCACTCATGCACTGCATACCCAGTGGTGCCAGTGCACTCTTTGGACTCACGGCACTGCATCCCCAGTGGTGCCACTGCACTCTCTGGACTCACTGCACTGCATCACCATTGGTGCCAGGGCACTCTCCGGACTCACTGCAGTGCATCCGCAGTGGTGTCAGTGCACTCTTTCGAGTCACTGCAGTTCATCCCCAGTGGTGCCAGTGCACTCTCTGGACTCACTGCAGTGCATCCCCAGTGGTGCCAGTGCACTCTCTGGACTCACTGCAGTGCATCCCCAGTGCTGCCAGTGCACTCTCTGGACTCACTGCAGTGCATCCCCAGTGCTGCCAGTGCACTCTCTGGACTCACTGCAGTGCATCCCCAGTGGTGCCAGTGCACTCTATGGACTCACAGCACTGCATCCCCAGTGGTGCCAGTGCACTCTCTGGAGTCACAGCACTGCATCCCCAGAGGTGCCTCTGCACTCTCTGGAGTCACTGCACTGCATCCCCAGTGGTGCCAGTGCACTCTCTGGACTCACTGCAGTGCATCCCCAGTGGTGCCAGTGCACTCTCTGGACTCACTGCAGTGCATCCCCAGTGGTGCCAGTGCACTCTCTGGACTCACTGCAGTGCATCCCAAGTGCTGCCAGTGCACTCTCCGGACTCACTGCAGTGCACCCCCACTGGTGCCAGTGCACTCTCCGGAATCACTGCAGTGCATCCCCAGTGGTGCCAGTGCACTCTCTGGACTCACTGCGCTGCATCCACAGTGGTGCCAGTGCACTCTCTGGACTCACTGCATTGCATCCCCAGTGGTGCCAGTGCACTCTCTGGACTCACTGCACTGCATCCCCAGTGGTGCCAGGGCACTCTCTGGACTCACTGCAGTGCATCCCCAGTGGTGCCAGTGCACTCTCTGCCCTCACTGCAGTGCATCCCCAGTGGTGCCAGTGCACTCTCTGCACTCACTGCAGTGCATCCCCAGTGGTGCCAGTGCAATCTCTGGGCTCACCGCGGTGCATCCCCAGTGGTGCCAGTGCACTCTCTGGACTCACTGCACTGCATCCCCAGTGGTGCCAGTGCACTCTCTGGGCTCACCGCGGTGCATCCCCAGTGGTGCCAGTGCACTCTCTGGACTCACTGCACTGCATCCCCAGTGGTGCCAGTGCACTCTCTGGACTCACTGCACTGCATCCCCAGTGGTGACAGTGCACTCTCTGGACTCACTGCAGTGCATCCCCAGTGCTGCCAGTGCACTCTCTGGACTCACTGCACTGCATCCCCAGTGGTGCCACTGCACTCTCTGGACTCACTGCACTGCATCCCCAAGGTGCCAGGGCACTCTCTGGACTCAACTGCACTGCATCCCCAGTGCTGCCAGTGCACTCTCTGGACTCACTGCAGTGCATCCCCAGTGGTGCCAGTGCACTCTCTGGACTCACTGCACTGCATCCCCAGTGGTGCCAGTGCACTCTCTGGACTCACTGCACTGCATCCCCAGTGGTGCCAGTGCACTCTCTGGACTCACTGCAGTTCATCCCCAGTGGTGCCAGTGCACTCTCTGGACTCACTGCACTGCATCCGCAGTGGTGTCACTGCACTCTCTGGACTCACTGCACTGCATCACCATTAGTGCCAGGGCACTCTCTGCACTCACGGCAGTGCATCCGCAGTGGTGCCAGTGCACTCTTTCGACTCACTGCAGTGCATCCCCAGTGGTGCCAGTGCACTCTCTGGACTCACTGCACTGCATCCCCAGTGGTGCCAGTGCACTCTCTGGACTCACTGCACTGCATCCCCAGTGGTGCCAGTGCACTCTCCGGACTCAATGCAGTGCATCCGCAGTGGTGCCAGTGCACTCTTTTGAGTCACTGCAGTGCATCCCCAGTGGTGCCAGTGCACTCTCTGGACTCACTGCTGTGCATCCCCAGTGGTGCCAGTGCACTCTCTGCACTCACTGCACTGCATCACCAGTGGTGCCAGTGCACTCTCTGGACTCACTGCAGTGCATCCCCAGTGGTGCCAGTGCACTCTCTGGAGTCGCAGCACTGCATCAACAGTGGTGCCTCTGCACACTCTGGAGTCACTGCACTGCATCCCCAGTGGTGTCAGTGCACTCTCTGGACTCACTGCAGTGCATCCCCAGTGGTGCCAGTGCACTCTCTGGACTCACTGCACTGCATCCCCAGTCGTGCCAGTGCACTCTCTGGACTCACTGCACTGCATCCCCAGTGGTGCCAGTGCACTCTCTGGACTCACTGCACTTCATCCGCAGTGGTGCCAGTGCACTCTCTGGACTCACTGCATTGCATCCCCAGTGGTGCCAGTGCACTCTCTGGACTCACTGCACTGCATCCCCACTGGTGCCAGTGCACTCTCTGGACTCACTGCACTGCATTCCCTTTTGTGCCAGTGCACTCTCTGGACTCACTGCAGTGCATCCCCAGTGGTGCCAGTGCACTCTCTGGACTCACTGCACTGCATCCCCTGTGGTGCCAGTGCACTCCCTGGACTCACTGCACTGCATCCCCAGTGGTGCCAGTGCACTCTCTGCACTCACTGCACTGCATCCCCAGTGTTCCCAGAGCACTCTCTGGACTCACTGCAGTGCATCCCAAGTGGTGCCAGTGCACTCTCTGGACTCACTGCACTGCAACCCCAGTGGTGCCAGTGCACTCTCTGGACTCACCGCACTGCATCCCCAGTGGTGCCAGTGCACTCTCCGGAATCACTGCACTGCATCCCCAGTGGTGTCAGTGCACTCTCTGGACTCACTGCAGTGCATCCCCAGTGGTGCCCGTGCACTCTCTGGACTCACTGCAGTGCATCCCCAGTGGTGCCAGTGCACTCTCTGGACTCACTGCATTGCATCCCCAGTGGTGCCAGTGCACTCTCTGGACTCACTGCAGTGCATCCGCAGTGGTGCCAGTGCACTCTCTGGACTCACTGCACTGCATCCCCAGTGGTGTCTGTGCAGTCTCTGGACTCACTACAGTTCATCCAATGTGGAGCCAGTGCACTCTCTGGACTCACTGCACTGCATCCCCAGTGGTGCCAGTGCACTCTCTGGACTCACTGCACTCCATCCCCACTGGTGCCAGTCCACTCTCTGGACTCACTGCAGTGCATCCCCTGTGGTGCCATTGCACTCTCTGGACTCACTGCACTCCATCCCCAATGGTGCCTGTGCACTCTCTTGAGTCACTGCAGTGCATCCCCAGTGGTGCCAGTGCACTCTCTGCACTCACTGCACTGCATCCCCGGTGTTCCCAGAGAACTCTCTGGACTCACCGAGGTGCATCCCCAGTGGTGCCAGTGCACTCTCTGGACTCACCGCACTGCATCCCCAGTGGTGCCAGTGCACTCTCTGGACTCACTGCACTGCATCCCCTGTGGTGCCATTGCACTCTCTGGACTCACTGCACTCCATCCCCAATGGTGCCTGTGCACTCTCTTGAGTCACTGCACTGCATCCCCAGTGGTGCCAGTGCACTCTATGGACTAACTGCAGTGCATCCCCAGTGGTGCCAGTGCACTCTCTGGACTCACTGCACTGCATCCCCAGTGGTGCCAGTGCACTCTCTGGACTCACTGCACTGCACCCCAGTGGTTCCAGTGCACTCTCTGGATCACTGCACTGCATCACCATTGGTGCCAGGGCACTCTCCGGACTCACTGCAGTGCATCCCCAGTGGTGCCAGTGCACTCTTTCGAGTCACTGCACTGCATCCCCAGTGGTGCCAGTGCACTCTCTGGACTCACTGCACTGCATCTCCAGTGGTGCCAGTGCACTCTCTGGAGTCACTGCGCTGCATCCCCAGTGGTGCCAGTGCCCTCTGTGGACTCACTGCACTACAACCCCTGTGGGGCCAGTGCACTCTCTGGACTCACTGCAGTGCATCCCCAGTGGTGCGAGCGCACTCTCTGGACTCACCGGGGTGCATCCCCAGTGGTGGCAGTGCACTCTCTGGACTCACCGGGGTGCATCCCCAGTGGTGCCAGTGCACTCTCTGGACTCACTGCACTGCATCCCCAGTGGTGCCAGTGCACTCTGTGGACTCACTGCAGTGCATCCCCAGTGTTGCTAGTGTACTCTCTGGAGTCACTGCACTGCATCCCCAGTGGTGCCAGTGCACTCTCTGGACTCACTGCACTGCATCCCCAGTTGTGCCAGTGCACTCTCTGGACTCACTGCAGTGCATCCCCAGTGGTGCCAGTGCACTCTCTGGACTCACTGCAGTGCTTCCCCAGTGGTGCCAGTGCACTCTCTGCACTCACTGCACTGCATCAACAGTGGTGCCTCTGCACTCTCTTGAGTCACTCCACTGCATCCCCAGTGGTGCCAGTGCACTCTCTGGACTCACTGTAGTGCATCCCCAGTGGTGCCAGTGCACTCTCTGCACTCACTGCACTGCATCCCCAGTGGTGCCAGTGCACTCTCTGGACTCAGTGTACTGCATCCCCAATGGTGCCACTGCACTCTCTGGACTCACTGCAGTGCATCCCCAGTGGTGCCAGTGCACTCTCTGGACTCACTGCAGTGCATCCCCAGTGGTGCCAGTGCACTCTCTGAGCTCACTGCAGTGCATCCCCAGTGGTGCCAGTGCACTCTCTGGACTCACTGCACTGCATCCCCAGTGGTTCCAGTGCACTCTCTGGACTCACTGCACTGCATCAACAGTGGTGCCAGTGCACTCTCTGCACTCACTGCACTGCATCCCCAGTGGTGCCAGTGTAGTCTCTGGACTCACAGCAGTGCATCCCCAGTGGTGCCAGTGCAACTACTGGACTCACTGCAGTGTAGATCAGTGGTGCCAGAGCACTCTCTGGACTCACTGCACTGCATCCCCAGTGGTGCGAGTGCACTCTCTGGACTCACTGCACTGCATCCCCAGTGGTGCCAGTGCACTGTCTGGACTCACTGCAGTGTATCGCCATTGGAGCCGGTGCACTCTCTGGACTCACTAAACTGTATCCCCAGTGGTGCCAGAGAACTCTCTGGTCTCACTGCAGTGCATCCCCAGTGGTGCCGGTGCACTCTCTGGACTCACTGCATCCCCAGTGGTGCCAGGGCACTCTCTGGACTCACTGCACTGCATCCCCATTGGTGCCAGTGCACTCTCTGGACTCACTGCACTAAAACCCCAGTGGTGCCAGTGCAGTCTCTGGACTCACTGCACTGCATCCCCAGTGGTGCCAGTGCACTCTCTGGACTCACCGGGGTGCATCCCCAGTGGTGCCAGTGCACTCTCTGGACTCACTGCACTGCAGAACCAGCGGTGCCAGTGCACTCTCTGGACTCACTGCACTGCATCCCCAGTGGTGCCAGTGCACTTTCTGGAGTCACTGCAGTGCATCCTCTGTTGTGCCAGTGCACTCTCTGCACTCACTGCACTGCATCCCCAGTGGTTCCATTGCACTCTCTGGACTCACTGCATTGGATCCCCAGTGGTGTCAGTGCACTCTCTGGACTCAGTGCAGTGCATCCCCAGTGGTGCCAGTGCACTCTCTGGACTCACTGCAGTGCTTCCCCACTGGTGCCAGTGCACTCTCTGGACTCACTGCAGTGCATCCCCAGTGGTGCCAGTGCACTCTCTGGAGTCACTGCACTGCATCCCCAGTGCTGACAGTGCACTCTCTGGACTCACTGCATTGCATCACCAGTGGTGGCAGTGTACTCTCTGGACTCACTGCACTGCATCCCCAGTGGAGACAGTGCACTCTCTGTAGTCACTGCGCTGCATCCCTAGTGGTTCCAGGGCACTCTCTCGACTCACTGCACTGCAAATGCAGTGGTGCCAGTGCACTCTCTGGACTCACTGCACTGCATCCCCAGTGGTGCCAGTGCACTCTCTGGAGTCACTGCGCTGCATCCCCAGTGGTGCCAGTGCCCTCTGTGGACTCACTGCACTACAACCCCTATGGGGCCAGTGCACTCTCTGGACTCACTGCAGTGCATCCCCAGTGGTGCGAGTGCACTCTCTGGACTCACCGGGGTGCATCCCCAGTGGTGCCAGTGCACTCTCTGGACTCACCGGGGTGCATCCCCAGTGGTGCCAGTGAACTCTCTGGACTCACTGCAGTGCATCCCCAGTGGTGCCAGTGCACTCTCTGGACTCACTGCAGTGCATCCCCAGTGGCGCCAGTGCACTCTCTGGACTCACTGCACTGCATCCCATTGGTGATAGTGCACTCTCTGGACTCACTGCACTGCATCCCCAGTGGTGCCAGTGCACTCTCTGGACTCACTGCACTGCATCCCCAGTTGGTGCCAGTGCACTCTCTGGACTCACTGCAGTGCATCCCCAGTGGTGCCAGTGCACTCTCTGGACTCACTGCAGTGCTTCCGCACTGGTGCCAGTGCACTCTCTGCACTCACTGCACTGCATCAACAGTGGTGCCTCTGCACTCTCTGGAGTCACTGCACTGCATCCCCAGTGGTGCCAGTGCACTCTCTGGACTCACTGTAGTGCATCCCCAGTCGTGCCAGTGCACTCTCTGGACTCACTGCAGTGCATCCCCAGTGGTGCCAGTGCACTCTCTGGACTCACTGCAGTGCATCCCTTGTGGTGCCTTTGCACTCTCTGGACTCACTGCAGTGCATCCCCAGTGGTGCCAGTGCACTCTCTGCACTCACTGCACTGCATCCCCAGTGGTGCCAGTGCACTCTCTGGACTCAGTGTACTGCATCCCCAATGGTGCCACTGCACTCTCTGGACTCACTGCAGTGCATCCCCAGTGGTGCCAGTGCACTCTCTGGACTCACTGCACTGCATCCCCAGTGGTGCCAGTGCACTCTCAGGACTCACTGCACTGCATCCCCAGTGGTGCCAGTGCACTCTCTGGACTCACTGCACTGCATCCCCAGTGGTGCCAGTGCACTCTCTGGACTCACTGCACTGCATCAACAGTGGTGCCAGTGCACTCTCTGCACTCACTGCACTGCATCCCCAGTGATGCCAGTGTAGTCTCTGGACTCACAGCAGTGCATCCCCAGTGGTGCCAGTGCAACTACTGGACTCACTGCAGTGTAGCTCAGTGGTGCCAGAGCACTCTCTGGACTCACTGCACTGCATCCCCAGTGGTGCGAGTGCACTCTCTGGACTCACTGCACTGCATCCCCAGTGGTGCCAGTGCACTCTCTGGACTCACTGCAGTGTATCGCCATTGGAGCCGGTGCACTCTCTGGACTCACTAAACTGTATCCCCAGTGGTGCCAGAGAACTCTCTGGTCTCACTGCAGTGCATCCCCAGTGGTGCCAGTGCACTCTCTGGACTCACTGCATCCCCAGTGGTGCCAGGGCACTCTCTGGACTCACAGCACTGCATCCCCAGTGGTGCCAGTGCACTCTCTGGACTCACTGCACTAAAACCCCACTGGTGCCAGTGCAGTCTCTGGACTCACTGCACTGCATCCCCAGTGGTGCCAGTGCACTCTCTGGACTCACAGGTGTGCATCACCAGTGGTGCCAGTGCACTCTCTGGACTCACTGCACTGCATCCCCTGTGGTGCCAGTACACTCTCTGGACTCACTGCAGTGCATCCCCAGTGGTGCCAGTGCACTTTCTGGAGTCACTGCAGTGCATCCTCTGTTGTGCCAGTGCACTCTCTGCACTCACTGCACTGCATCCCCAGAAGTGCCAGTGCACTCTCTGGACTCACTGCACTGCATCCCCAGTGGTTCCATTGCACTCTCTGGACTCACTGCATTGGATCCCCAGTGGTGTCAGTGCACTCTCTGGACTCAGTGCAGTGCATCCCCAGTGGTGCCAGTGCACTCCCTGGACTCACTGCAGTGCTTCCCCACTGGTGCCAGTGCACTCTCTGGTCTCACTGCAGTGCATCCCCAGTGGTGCCAGTGCACTCTCTGGAGTCACTGCACTGCTTCCCCACTGGTGCCAGTGCACTCTCTGGACTCACTGCACTGCAAAACCAGTGGTGCCAGTGCACTCTCTGGACTCACTGCACTGCATCCCCAGTGGTGCCAGTGCACTCTCTGGAGTCACTGCGCTGCATCCCCAGTGGTGCCAGTGCCCTCTGTGGACTCACTGCACTACAACCCCTGTGGGGCCAGTGCACTCTCTGGACTCACTGCAGTGCATCCCCAGTGGTGCGAGTGCACTCTCTGGACTCACCGGGGTGCATCCCCAGTGGTGCCAGTGCACTCTCTGGACTCACCGGGGTGCATCCCCAGTGGTGCCAGTGCACTCTCTGGACTCACTGCAGTGCTTCCGCACTGGTGCCAGTGCACTCTCTGCACTCACTGCACTGCATCAACAGTGGTGCCTCTGCACTCTCTGGAGTCACTGCACTGCATCCCCAGTGGTGCCAGTGCACTCTCTGGACTCACTGTAGTGCATCCCCAGTGGTGCCAGTGCACTCTCTGGACTCACTGCACTGCATCCCCAGTGGTGCCAGTGCACTCTCTGGACTCACTGCAGTGCATCCCTTGTGGTGCCTTTGCACTCTCTGGACTCACTGCAGTGCATCCCCAGTGGTGCCAGTGCACTCTCTGCACTCACTGCACTGCATCCCCAGTGGTGCCAGTGCACTCTCTGGACTCAGTGTACTGCATCCCCAATGGTGCCACTGCACTCTCTGGACTCACTGCAGTGCATCCCCAGTGGTGCCAGTGCACTCTCTGGACTCACTGCACTGCATCCCCAGTGGTGCTAGTGCACTCTCTGAGCTCACTGCAGTGCATCCCCAGTGGTGCCAGTGCACTCTCTGGACTCACTGCACTGCATCCCCAGTGGTGCCAGTGCACTCTCTGGACTCACTGCACTGCATCCCCAGTGGTGCCAGTGCACTCTCTGCACTCACTGCACTGCATCCCCAGTGGTGCCAGTGTAGTCTCTGGACTCACAGCAGTGCATCCCCAGTGGTGCCAGTGCAACTACTGGACTCACTGCAGTGTAGCTCAGTGGTGCCAGAGCACTCTCTGGACTCACTGCACTGCATCCCCAGTGGTGCGAGTGCACTCTCTGGACTCACTGCACTGCATCCCCAGTGGTGCCAGTGCACTCTCTGAGCTCACTGCAGTGTATCGCCATTGGAGCCTGTGCACTCTCTGGACTCACTAAACTGTATCCCCGGTGGTGCCAGAGAACTCTCTGGTCTCACTGCAGTGCATCCCCAGTGGTGCCAGTGCACTCTCTGGACTCACTGCATCCCCAGTGGTGGCAGGGCACTCTCTGGACTCACAGCACTGCATCCCCAGTGGTGCCAGTGCACTCTCTGGACTCACTGCACTAAAACCCCAGTGGTGCCAGTGCAGTCTCTGGACTCACTGCACTGCATCCCCAGTGGTGCCAGTGCACTCTCTGGACTCACAGGGGTGCATCCCCATTGGTGCCAGTGCAGTCTCTGGAGTCACTGCAGTGCATCCCCAGTGGTGCCTGTGCACTCTCTGGACTCACTGCACTGCATCCCCAGTGCTGACAGTGCACTCTCTGGACTCACTGCACTGCATCCCCAGTGGTGCCAGTGTACTCTCTGGACTCAGTGCACTGCATCCCCAGTGGTGCCACTGCACTCTCTGGACTCACTGCAGTGCATCCCCAGTGGTGCCAGTGCACTCTCTGGACTCACTGCACTGCATCCCCAGTGGTGCCAGTGCACTCTCTGGACTCACTGCTCTGCATCCCCTGTGGTGCCAGTACACCCTCTGGACTCACTGCAGTGCATCCCCAGTGGTGCCAGTGTACTCTCTGGACTCACTGCACTGCATCACCAGCGGTGCCAGTGCACTCTCTGGACTCACTGCAGTGCATCCCCAGTGGTGCCAGTGCACTTTCTGGAGTCACTGCAGTGCATCCCCTTTTGTGCCAGTGCACTCTCTGCACTGCACTGCACTGCATCCCCAGAAGTGCCAGTGCACTCTCTGGACTCACTGCACTGCATCCCCAGTGGTTCCATTGCACTCTCTGGACTCACTGCATTGGATCCCCAGTGGTGTCAGTGCACTCTCTGGACTCACTGCAGTGCATCCGCAGTGGTGCCAGTGCACTCTCTGGACTCACTGCACTGCATCCCCAGTAGTGCCAGTGCACTCTGTGGACTCACTGCGCTGCATCCCCAGTGGTGCCAGTGCACTCTCTGGACTCACTGCACTGCATCCCCAGTGGTGCCAGTGCACTCTCTGCACTCACTGCAGTGCATCCCCAGTGGTGCCAGTGCACTATCTGGACTCATTGCAGTGCATCCCCAGTGGTGCCAGTGCACTCTCTGAGTCACTGCACTGCATTCCCAGTGGTGCCAGTGCACTCTCTGGACTCACTGCAGTGCATCCCCAGTGGTGCCAGTGCACTCTCTGGACTCACTGCACTGCAACCCCAGTGGTGCCAGTGCACTCTCTGGACTCACCGCACTGCATCCCCAGTGGTGCCAGTGCACTCTCCGGAATCACTGCACTGCATCCCCAGTGGTGTCAGTGCACTCTCTGGACTCACTGCAGTGCATCCCCAGTGGTGCCCGTGCACTCTCTGGACTCACTGCAGTGCATCCCCAGTGGTGCCAGTGCACTCTCTGGACTCACTGCATTGCATCCCCAGTGGTGCCAGTGCACTCTCTGGACTCACTGCAGTGCATCCGCAGTGGTGCCAGTGCACTCTCTGGACTCACTGCACTGCATCCCCAGTGGTGCCTGTGCAGTCTCTGGACTCACTACAGTTCATCCCCAGTGGAGCCAGTGCACTCTCTGGACTCACTGAACTGCATCCCCAGTGGTGCCAGTGCACTCTCTGGACTCACTGCACTCAATTCCCACTGGTGCCAGTCCACTCTCTGGACTCACTGCACTGCATCCCCAGTGGTGCCAGTGGACTCTCCGCACTCATGCACTGCATACCCAGTGGTGCCAGTGCACTCTTTGGACTCACTGCACTGCATGAACAGTGGTGCCAGTGCACTCTCTGGACTCACTGCACTGCATCCCCAGTGGTGCCAGTGTAGCGTCTGGACTCACTGTAGTGCATCCCCAGTGGTGCCAGTGCAATCTCAGGACTCACTGCAGTGCAGCTCCAGTTGGTGCCAGTGCAGTCTCTGGACTCACTACACTGCATCAACAGTGGTGCCAGTGCACTCTCTGGACTCACTGCAGTGCATCCCCAGTGGAGCCTGTGCACTCTCTGGAGTCACTGCAGTGTATACCCAGTGGTGCCAGTGCACTCTCTGGACTCACTGAACTGCATCCCCAGTGGTGCCAGAGTACTCTCTGGACTCACTGCTCTCCATCCCCAGTGGTGCCAGTGCATTCTCTGGACTCATTGCAGTGCATCCCCAGTGGTGCCAGTGCACTCTCTGGACTCACTGCAGTGCATCCCCAGTGGTGCCAGTGCACTCTCTGGACTCACTGCACTGCATCCCCAGTGGTGCCACTGCACTCTCTGGACTCACTGCACTGCATCACCATTGGTGCCAGGGCACTCTCCGGACTCACGGCAGTGCATCCGCAGTGGTGCCAGTGCACTCTTTCGAGTCACTGCAGTTCATCCCCAGTGGTGCCAGTGCACTCTCTGGACTCACTGCAGTGCATCCCCAGTGGTGCCAGTGCACTCTCTGGACTCACTGCAGTGCATCCCCAGTGCTGCCAGTGCACTCTCTGGACTCACTGCAGTGCATCCCCAGTGGTGCCAGTGCACTCTCTGGACTCACAGCACTGCATCCCCAGTGGTGCCAGTGCACTCTCTGCACTCACAGCACTGCATCAACAGTGGTGCCTCTGCACTCTCTGGAGTCACTGCACTGCATCCCCAGTGGTGCCAGTGCACTCTCTGGACTCACTGCACTGCATACCCGGTGGTGCCACTGCACTCTCTGGACTCACTGCACTGCATCACCATTGGTGCCAGGGCACTCTCCGGACTCACTGCAGTGCATCCCCAGTGGTGCCAGTGCACTCTCTGGACTCACTGCAGTGCATCCCAAGTGCTGCCAGTGCACTCTCTGGACTCACTGCAGTGCACCCCCACTGGTGCCAGTGCACTCTCCGGAATCACTGCAGTGCATCCCCAGTGGTGCCAGTGCACTCTCTGGACTCACTGCACTGCATCCCCAGTGGTGCCAGTGCACTCTCTGGACTCACTGCATTGCATCCCCAGTGGTGCCAGTGCACTCTCTGGACTCACTGCACTGCATCCCCAGTGGTGTCAGGGCACTCTCTGGACTCACTGCAGTGCATCCCCAGTGGTGCCAGTGCACTCTCTGCCCTCACTGCAGTGCATACCCAGTGGTGCCTGTGCAATCTCTGGGCTCACCGGGGTGCATCCCCAGTGGTTACAGTGCACTCTTTCAAGTCACTGCAGTGCATCCCCAGTGGTGCCAGTGCACTCTCTGGACTCACTGCACTGCATCCCCAGTGGTGCCACTGCACTCTCTGGACTCACTGCACTGCATCACCATTGGTGCCAGTGCACTCTCCGGACTCACTGCAGTGCATCCGCAGTGGTGCCAGTGCACTCTTTTGAGTCACTGCAGTGCATCCCCAGTGGTGCCAGTGCACTCTCTGGACTCACTGCAGTGCATCCCCAGTGGTGCCAGTGCACTCTCTGCACTCACTGCACTGCATCACCAGTGGTGCCAGTGCACTCTCTGGACTCACTGCAGTGCATCCCCAGTGGTGCCAGTGCACTCTCTGGACTCACTGCACTGCATCCCCAGTGGTGCCAGTGCACTCTCTGCCCTCACTGCAGTGCATACCCAGTGGTGCCAGTGCAATCTCTGGGCTCACCGGGGTGCATCCCCAGTGGTGCCAGTGCACTCTTTCAAGTCACTGCAGTGCATCCCCAGTGGTGCCAGTGCACTCTCTGGACTCACTGAACTGCATCCCCAGTGGTGCCAGTGCACTCTCTGGACTCACTGCACTGCATCCCCAGTGGTGCCAGTGCACTCTCTGGACTCACTGCACTTCATCCCCAGTGGTGCCAGTGCACTCTCTGCACTCACTGCACTGCATCCCCAGTGGTGCCAGTGCACTCTCTGGACTCACTGCACTGCATCCCCAGTGGTGCCAGTGCACTCTCTGGACTCACTGCACTGCATCACCATTGGTGCCAGGGCACTCTCCGGACTCACTGCAGTGCATCCGCAGTGGTGCCAGTGCACTCTTTCGAGTCACTGCAGTGCATCCCCAGTGGTGCCAGTGCACTCTCTGGACTCACTGCACTGCATCCCCAGTGGTGCCAGTGCACTCTCTGCACTCACTGCACTGCATCCCCAGTGTTCCCAGAGCACTCTCTGGACTCACTGCAGTGCATCCCCAGTGGTGCCAGTGCACTCTCTGGACTCACTGCAGTGCATCCCCAGTGGTGCCAGTGCACTCTCTGGACTCACTGCACTGCATCCCCAGTGGTGCCAGTGCACTCTCTGCACTCACTGCACTGCATCACCAGTGGTGCCAGTGCACTCTCTGGACTCACTGCAGTGCATCCCCAGTGGTGCCAGTGCACTCTCTGGACTCACTGCACTGCATCCCCAGTGGTGCCAGTGCACTCTCTGGAGTCGCAGCACTGCATCAACAGTGGTGCCTCTGCACTCTCTGGAGTCACTGCACTGCATCCCCAGTGCTGATAGTGCACTCTCTGGACTCACTGCACTGCATCCCCAGTGGTGCCAGTGCACTCTCTGGACTCACTGCAGTGCATCCCCAGTGGTGCCAGTGCACTCTCTGGACTCACTGCACTGCATCCCCAGTGGTGCCAGTGCACTCTCTGGACTCACTGCACTTCATCCCCAGTGGTGCCAGTGCACTCTCTGGACTCACTGCATTGCATCCCCAGTGGTGCCAGTGCACTCTCTGGACTCACTGCACTGCATCCCCAGTGGTGCCAGTGCACTCTCTGGACTCACTGCACTGCATCACCATTGGTGCCAGGGCACTCTCCGGACTCACTGCAGTGCATCCGCAGTGGTGCCAGTGCACTCTTTCGAGTCACTGCAGTGCATCCCCAGTGGTGCCACTGCACTCTCTGGACTCACTGCAGTGCATCCCCAGTGGTGCCAGTGCACTCTCCGGACTCACTGCACTGCATCCCCAGTGGTGCCAGTGCACTCTCTGGACTCACTGCAGTGCATCCCCAGTCGTGCCAGTGCACTCTCTGCACTCACTGCACTGCATCCCCAGTGGTGCCAGTGCACTCTCTGCACTCACTGCACTGCATCCCCGGTGCCCCAGAGCACTCTCTGGACTCACCGAGGTGCATCCCCAGTGGTGCCAGTGCACTCTCTGGACTCACCGCACTGCATCACCAGTGGTGCCAGTGCACTCTCTGGACTCACTGCACTGCATCCCCAGTGGTGCCAGTGCACTCTCTGGAGTCACTGCGCTGCATCCCCAGTGGTGCCAGTGCCCTCTGTGGACTCACTGCACTACATCCCCTGTGGGGCCAGTGCACTCTCTGGACTCACTGCAGTGCATCCCCAGTGGTGCGAGTGCACTCTCTGGACTCACCGGGGTGCATCCCCAGTGGTGCCAGTGCACTCTCTGGACTCACCGGGGTGCATCCCCAGTGGTGCCAGTGCACTCTCTGGAGTCACTGCAGTGCATCCCCAGTGGTGCCAGTGCACTCTGTGGACTCACTGCACTGCATCCCCAGTGTTGCCAGTGCACTCTCTGGAGTCACTGCACTGCATCCCCAGTGGTGCCAGTGCACTCTCTGGACTCACTGCACTGCATCCCCAGTGGTGCCAGTGCACTCTCTGGACTCACTGCAGTGCATCCCCAGTGGCGCCAGTGCACTCTCTGGACTTACTGCACTGCATCCCATTGGTGCTAGTGTACTCTCTGGACTCACTGCACTGCATCCGCAGTGGTGCCAGTGCACTCTCTGCACTCACTGCACTGCATCAACAGTGTTGCCTCTGCACTCTCTGCCCTCACTGCAGTGCATCCCCAGTGGTGCCAGTGCACTCTCTGGACTCACTGTAGTGCATCCCCAGTGGTGCCAGTGCACTCTCTGGACTCACTGCACTGCGTCCCCAGTGGTGCCAGTGCACTCTCTGGACTCACTGCAGTGCATCCCCAGTGGTGCCTTTGCACTCTCAGGACTCACTGCACTGCATCCCCAGTGGTGCCAGTGCACTCTCTGGACTCACTGCACTGCATCCCCAGTGGTGCCAGTGCACTCTCTGGACTCAGTGCACTGCATCCCCAATGGTGCCACTGCACTCTCTGGACTCACTGCAGTGCATCCCCAGTGGTGCCAGTGCACTCTCTGGACTCACTGCACTGCATCCCCAGTGGTGCCAGTGCACTCTCTGGACTCACTGCACTGCATCCCCAGTGGTGCCAGTGCACTCTCTGAGCTCACTGCAGTGCATCCCCAGTGGTGCCAGTGCACTCTCTGGACTCACTGCACTGCATCCCCAGTGGTGCCAGTGCACTCTCTGGACTCACTGCACTGCATCCCCAGTGGTGCCAGTGCACTCTCTGAGCTCACTGCAGTGCATCCCCAGTGGTGCCAGTGCACTCTCTGGACTCACTGCACTGCATCCCCAGTGGTGCCAGTGCACTCTCTGGACTCACTGCACTGCATCCCCAGTGGTGCCAGTGCACTGTCTGGACTCACTGCAGTGTATCGCCATTGGAGCCGGTGCACTCTCTGGACTCACTAAACTGCATCCCCAGTGGTGCCAGAGAAATCTCTGGTCTCACTGCAGTGCATCCCCAGTGGTGCCAGTGCACTCTCTGGACTCACTGCATCCCCAGTGGTGCCAGGGCACTCTCTGGACTCACAGCACTGCATCCCCATTGGTGCCAGTGCACTCTCTGGACTCACTGCACTAAAACCCCAGTGGTGCCAGTTCAGTCTCTGGACTCACTGCACTGCATCCCCAGTGGTGCCAGTGCACTCTCTGGACTCACCGGGGTGCATCCCCAGTGGTGCCAGTGCACTCTCTGGACTCACTGCATTGCATCCCCAGTGGTGCCAGTGCACTCTCTGGACTCACTGCACTGCATCCCCAGTGGTGCCAGGGCACTCTCTGGACTCACTGCAGTGCATCCCCAGTGGTGCCAGTGCACTCTCTGCCCTCACTGCAGTGCATCCCCAGTGGTGCCAGTGCACTCTCTGCACTCACTGCAGTGCATCCCCAGTGGTGCCAGTGCAATCTCTGGGCTCACCGGGGTGCATCCCCAGTGGTGCCAGTGCACTCTCTGGACTCACTGCAGTGCATCCCCAGTGGTGCCAGTGCACTCTCTGGACTCACTGCACTGCATCCCCAGTGGTGCCAGGGCACTCTCTGCTCTCACTGCACTGCATCCCCAGTGGTGCCAGTGCACTCTCTGGACTCACTGCACTGCAACCCCAGTGGTGCCAGTGCACTCTCTGGACTCACTGCAGTGCACCCCCAGTGCTGCCAGTGCACTCTCTGGACTCACTGCACTGCATCCCCAGTGGTGCCAGTGCACTCTCTGGACTCACTGCACTGCATCCCCAAGGTGCCAGGGCACTCTCTGGACTCAACTGCACTGCATCCCCAGTGCTGCCAGTGCACTCTCTGGACTCACTGCAGTGCATCCCCAGTGGTGCCAGTGCACTCTCTGGACTCACTGCACTGCATCCCCAGTGGTGCCAGTGCACTCTCTGGACTCACTGCACTGCATCCCCAGTGGTGCCAGTGCACTCTCTGGACTCACTGCAGTTCATCCCCAGTGGTGCCAGTGCACTCTCTGGACTCACTGCATTGCATCCCCAGTGGTGCCAGTGCACTCTCTGGACTCACTGCACTGCATCCGCAGTGGTGTCACTGCACTCTCTGGACTCACTGCACTGCATCACCATTGGTGCCAGGGCACTCTCTGCACTCACGGCAGTGCATCCGCAGTGGTGCCAGTGCACTCTTTCGACTCACTGCAGTGCATCCCCAGTGGTGCCAGTGCACTCTCTGGACTCACTGCACTGCATCCCCAGTGGTGCCAGTGCACTCTCTGGAATCACTGCAGTGCATCCCCAGTGGTGCCAGTGCACTCTCTGGACTCACTGCACTGCATCCCCAGTGGTGCCAGTGCACTCTCTGGACTCACTGCACTGCATCCCCAGTGGTGCCACTGCACTCTCTGGACTCCCTGCACTGCATCACCATTGGTGCCAGTGCACTCTCCGGACTCACTGCAGTGCATCCGCAGTGGTGCCAGTGCACTCTTTTGAGTCACTGCAGTGCATCTCCAGTGGTGCCAGTGCACTCTCTGGACTCACTGCAGTGCATCCCCAGTGGTGCCAGTGCACTCTCTGCACTCACTGCACTGCATCACCAGTGGTGCCAGTGCACTCTCTGGACTCACTGCAGTGCATCCCCAGTGGTGCCAGTGCACTCTCTGGACTCACTGCACTGCATCCCCAGTGGTGCCAGTGCACTCTCTGGAGTCGCAGAACTGCATCAACAGTGGTGCCTCTGCACTCTCTGGAGTCACTGCACTGCATCCCCAGTGCTGATAGTGCAATCTCTGGACTCACTGCAGTGCATCCCCAGTGGTGCCAGTGCACTCTCTGGACTCACTGCAGTGCATCCCCAGTCGTGCCAGTGCACTCTCTGGAGTCACTGCAGTGTATCCCCAGTGGTGCCAGTGCACTCTCTGGACTCACTGAACTGCATCCCCAGTGGTGCCAGAGCACTCTCTGGACTCACTGCACTGCATCCCCAGTGCTGCCAGTGCACTCTCTGCACTCACCGCAGTGCATCGCCAGTGGTGCCAGTGCACTCTCTGGACTCACTGCACTGCATCACAAGTGGTGCCAGTGCACTCTCTGGACTCAGTGCACTGCATCCCCAGTGGTGCCAGTGCACTCTCTGGACTCACTGCATTGCATCCCCAGTGGTGCCAGTGCACTCTCTGGACTCACTGCACTGCATCCCCAGTGGTGCCACTGCACTCTCTGGACTCACTGCACTGCATCACCATTGGTGCCAGGGCACTCTCCGGACTCACTGCACTGCATCCCCAGTGGTGCCAGTGCACTCTTTCGAGTCACTGCAGTCCATCCCCAGTGGTGCCAGTGCACTCTCTGGACTCAGTGCACTGCATCCCCAGTGGTGCCAGTGCACTCTCTGGACTCACTGCAGTGCATCACCAGTGGTGCCAGTGCACTCTCTGGACTCACTGCACTGCATCCCCAGTGGTGCCAGTGCACTCTCTGGAATCACTGCAGTGCATCCCCAGTGGTGCCAGTGCACTCTCTGTACTCACTGCACTGAATCACCTGTGGTGCCAGTGCACTCTCTGGACTCACTGCAGTGCATCCCCAGTGGTGCCAGTGCACTCTCTGAACTCACCGCACTGCATCCCCAGTGGTGTCAGTGCACTCTCTGGACTCACTGCACTGCATCCCCTGTGGTGCCAGTGCACTCTGTGGACACATCGCATTGCATCCCCAGTGGTGCCAGTGCACTCTCTGGACTCACTGCACTGCATCCCCAGTGGTGCCAGTGCACTCTCTGGACTCACTGCACTACATCCCCAGTGGTGCCAGTGCACTCTCTGGACTCACGGCACTGCATCCCCAGTGGTGCCAGTGCACTCTCTGGAGTCACTGCACTGCATCCTCAGTGGTGCCAGTGCACTCTCTGGACTCACTGCACTGCATCCCCAGTGGTGCCAGGGCACTCTCTGGACTCACTGCACTGCATCCCCAGTGGTCCCACTGCACTCTCTGCCCTCACTGCAGTGCATCCCCAGTGGTGCCAGTGCACTCTCTGCACTCACTGCAGTGCATCCCCAGTGGTGCCAGTGCAATCTCTGGGCTCACCGGGGTGCATCCCCAGTGGTGCCAGTGCACTCTCTGGACTCACTGCACTGCATCACCTGTGGTGCCAGTGCACTCTCTGGACTCACTGCAGTGCATCCCCAGTGGTGCCAGTGCACTCTCTGCACTCACTGCACTGCATCCCCAGTGGTGCCAGTGCACTCTCTGCACTCACTGCACTGCATCCCCAGTAGTGCCAGTGCACTCTGAGGACTCACTGCGCTGCATCCCCAGTGGTGCCAGTGCACTCTCTGGACTCACTGCACTGCATCCCCAGTGGTGCCAGTGCACTCTCTGCACTCACTGCAGTGCATCCCCAGTGGTGCCAGTGCACTATCTGGACTCATTGCAGTGCATCCCCAGTGGTGCCAGTGCACTCTCTGAGTCACTGCACTGCATTCCCAGTGGTGCCAGTGCACTCTCTGGACTCACTGCAGTGCATCCCAAGTGGTGCCAGTGCACTCTCTGGACTCACTGCACTGCAACCCCAGTGGTGCCAGTGCACTCTCTGGACTCACTGCACTGCATCCCCAGTGGTGCCAGTGCACTCTCCGGAATCACTGCACTGCATCTCCAGTGGTGTCAGTGCACTCTCTGGACTCACTGCAGTGCATCACCAGTGGTGCCCGTGCACTCTCTGGACTCACTGCAGTGCATCCCCAGTGGTGCCAGTGCACTCTCTGGACTCACTGCATTGCATCCCCAGTGGTGCCAGTGCACTCTCTGGACTCACTGCAGTGCATCCGCAGTGGTGCCAGTGCACTCTCTGGACTCACTGCACTGCATTCCCAGTGGTGTCTGTGCAGTCTCTGGACTCACTACAGTTCATCCCCAGTGGAGCCAGTGCACTCTCTGGACTCACTGCACTGCATCCCCAGTGGTGCCAGTGCACTCTCTGGACTCACTGCACTCCATCCCCACTGGTGCCAGTCCACTCTCTGGACTCACTGCACTGCATCCCCAGTGGTGCCAGTGGACTCTCCGCACTCATGCACTGCATACCCAGTGGTGCCAGTGCACTCTTTGGACTCACGGCACTGCATGAACAGTGGTGCCAGTGCACTCTCTGGACTCACTGCACTGCATCCCCAGTGGTGCCAGTGTAGCCTCTGGACTCACTGTAGTGCATCCCCAGTGGTGCCAGTGCAATCTCAGGACTCACTGCAGTGCAGCTCCAGTTGGTGCCAGTGCAGTCTCTGGACTCACTGCACTGCATCCCCAGTGGTGCCAGTGCACTCTCTGGACTCACTGCAGTGCATCCCCAGTGGTGCCTGTGCACTCTCTGGAGTCACTGCAGTATATCCCCAGTGGTGCCAGTGCACTCTCTGGACTCACTGAACTGCATCCCCAGTGGTGCCAGAGCACTCTCTGGACTCACTGCAGTGCATCCCCAGTGGTGCCTGTGCACCCTCTGGAGTCACTGCAGTGTATCCCCAGTGGTGCCAGTGCACTCTCTGTACTCACTGAACTGCATCCCCAGTGGTGCCAGTGCACTCTCTGGACTCACTGCAGTGCATCCCCAGTAGTGCCAGTGCACTCTCTGGACTCACTGCACTGCATGAACAGTGGTGCCAGTGCACTCTCTGGAGTCACTGCACTGCATCCCCAGTGGTGCCAGTGCACTCTCTGGACTCACTGCATTGCATCCCCAGTGGTGCCAGTGCACTCTCTGGACTCACTGCACTGCATCCCCAGTGGTGCCACTGCACTCTCTGGACTCACTGCACTGCATCACCATTGGTGCCAGGGCACTCTCCGGACTCACTGCAGTGCATCCGCAGTGGTGTCAGTGCACTCTTTCGAGTCACTGCAGTTCATCCCCAGTGGTGCCAGTGCACTCTCTGGACTCACTGCAGTGCATCCCCAGTGGTGCCAGTGCACTCTCTGGACTCACTGCAGTGCATCCCCAGTGCTGCCAGTGCACTCTCTGGACTCACTGCAGTGCATCACCAGTGCTGCCAGTGCACTCTCTGGACTCACTGCAGTGCATCCCCAGTGGTGCCAGTGCACTCTCTGGACTCACTGCACTGCATCCCCAGTGGTGCCAGTGCACTCTCTGGGCTCACTGCAGTGCATCCCCAGTGGTGCCAGTGCACTCTCTGCACTCACTGCACTGCATCCACAGTGGTGCCAGTGCACTCTCTGGACTCACTGCAGTGCATCCCCAGTGGTGCCAGTGCACTCTCTGGACTCACTGCAGTGCATCCCCAGTGGTGCCAGTGCACTCTCTGGACTCACTGCAGTGCATCCCAAGTGCTGCCAGTGCACTCTCCGGACTCACTGCAGTGCACCCCCACTGGTGCCAGTGCACTCTCCGGAATCACTGCAGTGCATCCCCAGTGGTGCCAGTGCACTCTCTGGACTCACTGCGCTGCATCCACAGTGGTGCCAGTGCACTCTCTGGACTCACTGCATTGCATCCCCAGTGGTGCCAGTGCACTCTCTGGACTCACTGCACTGCATCCCCAGTGGTGCCAGGGCACTCTCTGGACTCACTGCAGTGCATCCCCAGTGGTGCCAGTGCACTCTCTGCCCTCACTGCAGTGCATCCCCAGTGGTGCCAGTGCACTCTCTGCACTCACTGCAGTGCATCCCCAGTGGTGCCAGTGCAATCTCTGGGCTCACCGCGGTGCATCCCCAGTGGTGCCAGTGCACTCTCTGGACTCACTGCACTGCATCCCCAGTGGTGCCAGTGCACTCTCTGGGCTCACCGCGGTGCATCCCCAGTGGTGCCAGTGCACTCTCTGGACTCACTGCACTGCATCCCCAGTGGTGCCAGTGCACTCTCTGGACTCACTGCACTGCATCCCCAGTGGTGACAGTGCACTCTCTGGACTCACTGCAGTGCATCCCCAGTGCTGCCAGTGCACTCTCTGGACTCACTGCACTGCATCCCCAGTGGTGCCACTGCACTCTCTGGACTCACTGCACTGCATCCCCAAGGTGCCAGGGCACTCTCTGGACTCAACTGCACTGCATCCCCAGTGCTGCCAGTGCACTCTCTGGACTCACTGCAGTGCATCCCCAGTGGTGCCAGTGCACTCTCTGGACTCACTGCACTGCATCCCCAGTGGTGCCAGTGCACTCTCTGGACTCACTGCACTGCATCCCCAGTGGTGCCAGTGCACTCTCTGGACTCACTGCAGTTCATCCCCAGTGGTGCCAGTGCACTCTCTGGACTCACTGCACTGCATCCGCAGTGGTGTCACTGCACTCTCTGGACTCACTGCACTGCATCACCATTAGTGCCAGGGCACTCTCTGCACTCACGGCAGTGCATCCGCAGTGGTGCCAGTGCACTCTTTCGACTCACTGCAGTGCATCCCCAGTGGTGCCAGTGCACTCTCTGGACTCACTGCACTGCATCCCCAGTGGTGCCAGTGCACTCTCTGGACTCACTGCACTGCATCCCCAGTGGTGCCAGTGCACTCTCCGGACTCAATGCAGTGCATCCGCAGTGGTGCCAGTGCACTCTTTTGAGTCACTGCAGTGCATCCCCAGTGGTGCCAGTGCACTCTCTGGACTCACTGCTGTGCATCCCCAGTGGTGCCAGTGCACTCTCTGCACTCACTGCACTGCATCACCAGTGGTGCCAGTGCACTCTCTGGACTCACTGCAGTGCATCCCCAGTGGTGCCAGTGCACTCTCTGGAGTCGCAGCACTGCATCAACAGTGGTGCCTCTGCACACTCTGGAGTCACTGCACTGCATCCCCAGTGGTGTCAGTGCACTCTCTGGACTCACTGCAGTGCATCCCCAGTGGTGCCAGTGCACTCTCTGGACTCACTGCACTGCATCCCCAGTCGTGCCAGTGCACTCTCTGGACTCACTGCACTGCATCCCCAGTGGTGCCAGTGCACTCTCTGGACTCACTGCACTTCATCCGCAGTGGTGCCAGTGCACTCTCTGGACTCACTGCATTGCATCCCCAGTGGTGCCAGTGCACTCTCTGGACTCACTGCACTGCATCCCCACTGGTGCCAGTGCACTCTCTGGACTCACTGCACTGCATTCCCTTTTGTGCCAGTGCACTCTCTGGACTCACTGCAGTGCATCCCCAGTGGTGCCAGTGCACTCTCTGGACTCACTGCACTGCATCCCCTGTGGTGCCAGTGCACTCCCTGGACTCACTGCACTGCATCCCCAGTGGTGCCAGTGCACTCTCTGCACTCACTGCACTGCATCCCCAGTGTTCCCAGAGCACTCTCTGGACTCACTGCAGTGCATCCCAAGTGGTGCCAGTGCACTCTCTGGACTCACTGCACTGCAACCCCAGTGGTGCCAGTGCACTCTCTGGACTCACCGCACTGCATCCCCAGTGGTGCCAGTGCACTCTCCGGAATCACTGCACTGCATCCCCAGTGGTGTCAGTGCACTCTCTGGACTCACTGCAGTGCATCCCCAGTGGTGCCCGTGCACTCTCTGGACTCACTGCAGTGCATCCCCAGTGGTGCCAGTGCACTCTCTGGACTCACTGCATTGCATCCCCAGTGGTGCCAGTGCACTCTCTGGACTCACTGCAGTGCATCCGCAGTGGTGCCAGTGCACTCTCTGGACTCACTGCACTGCATCCCCAGTGGTGTCTGTGCAGTCTCTGGACTCACTACAGTTCATCCAATGTGGAGCCAGTGCACTCTCTGGACTCACTGCACTGCATCCCCAGTGGTGCCAGTGCACTCTCTGGACTCACTGCACTCCATCCCCACTGGTGCCAGTCCACTCTCTGGACTCACTGCAGTGCATCCCCTGTGGTGCCATTGCACTCTCTGGACTCACTGCACTCCATCCCCAATGGTGCCTGTGCACTCTCTTGAGTCACTGCAGTGCATCCCCAGTGGTGCCAGTGCACTCTCTGCACTCACTGCACTGCATCCCCGGTGTTCCCAGAGAACTCTCTGGACTCACCGAGGTGCATCCCCAGTGGTGCCAGTGCACTCTCTGGACTCACCGCACTGCATCCCCAGTGGTGCCAGTGCACTCTCTGGACTCACTGCAGTGCATCCCCTGTGGTGCCATTGCACTCTCTGGACTCACTGCACTCCATCCCCAATGGTGCCTGTGCACTCTCTTGAGTCACTGCACTGCATCCCCAGTGGTGCCAGTGCACTCTATGGACTAACTGCAGTGCATCCCCAGTGGTGCCAGTGCACTCTCTGGACTCACTGCACTGCATCCCCAGTGGTGCCAGTGCACTCTCTGGACTCACTGCACTGCATCCCCAGTGGTTCCAGTGCACTCTCTGGATCACTGCACTGCATCACCATTGGTGCCAGGGCACTCTCCGGACTCACTGCAGTGCATCCCCAGTGGTGCCAGTGCACTCTTTCGAGTCACTGCACTGCATCCCCAGTGGTGCCAGTGCACTCTCTGGACTCACTGCACTGCATCTCCAGTGGTGCCAGTGCACTCTCTGGAGTCACTGCGCTGCATCCCCAGTGGTGCCAGTGCCCTCTGTGGACTCACTGCACTACAACCCCTGTGGGGCCAGTGCACTCTCTGGACTCACTGCAGTGCATCCCCAGTGGTGCGAGCGCACTCTCTGGACTCACCGGGGTGCATCCCCAGTGGTGGCAGTGCACTCTCTGGACTCACCGGGGTGCATCCCCAGTGGTGCCAGTGCACTCTCTGGACTCACTGCACTGCATCCCCAGTGGTGCCAGTGCACTCTGTGGACTCACTGCAGTGCATCCCCAGTGTTGCTAGTGTACTCTCTGGAGTCACTGCACTGCATCCCCAGTGGTGCCAGTGCACTCTCTGGACTCACTGCACTGCATCCCCAGTTGTGCCAGTGCACTCTCTGGACTCACTGCAGTGCATCCCCAGTGGTGCCAGTGCACTCTCTGGACTCACTGCAGTGCTTCCCCAGTGGTGCCAGTGCACTCTCTGCACTCACTGCACTGCATCAACAGTGGTGCCTCTGCACTCTCTTGAGTCACTCCACTGCATCCCCAGTGGTGCCAGTGCACTCTCTGGACTCACTGTAGTGCATCCCCAGTGGTGCCAGTGCACTCTCTGCACTCACTGCACTGCATCCCCAGTGGTGCCAGTGCACTCTCTGGACTCAGTGTACTGCATCCCCAATGGTGCCACTGCACTCTCTGGACTCACTGCAGTGCATCCCCAGTGGTGCCAGTGCACTCTCTGGACTCACTGCAGTGCATCCCCAGTGGTGCCAGTGCACTCTCTGAGCTCACTGCAGTGCATCCCCAGTGGTGCCAGTGCACTCTCTGGACTCACTGCACTGCATCCCCAGTGGTTCCAGTGCACTCTCTGGACTCACTGCACTGCATCAACAGTGGTGCCAGTGCACTCTCTGCACTCACTGCACTGCATCCCCAGTGGTGCCAGTGTAGTCTCTGGACTCACAGCAGTGCATCCCCAGTGGTGCCAGTGCAACTACTGGACTCACTGCAGTGTAGATCAGTGGTGCCAGAGCACTCTCTGGACTCACTGCACTGCATCCCCAGTGGTGCGAGTGCACTCTCTGGACTCACTGCACTGCATCCCCAGTGGTGCCAGTGCACTGTCTGGACTCACTGCAGTGTATCGCCATTGGAGCCGGTGCACTCTCTGGACTCACTAAACTGTATCCCCAGTGGTGCCAGAGAACTCTCTGGTCTCACTGCAGTGCATCCCCAGTGGTGCCAGTGCACTCTCTGGACTCACTGCATCCCCAGTGGTGCCAGGGCACTCTCTGGACTCACTGCACTGCATCCCCATTGGTGCCAGTGCACTCTCTGGACTCACTGCACTAAAACCCCAGTGGTGCCAGTGCAGTCTCTGGACTCACTGCACTGCATCCCCAGTGGTGCCAGTGCACTCTCTGGACTCACCGGGGTGCATCCCCAGTGGTGCCAGTGCACTCTCTGGACTCACTGCACTGCATCCCCTGTGGTGCCAGTACACTCTCTGGACTCACTGCAGTGCATCCCCAGTGGTGCCAGTGTACTCTCTGGACTCACTGCACTGCAGAACCAGCGGTGCCAGTGCACTCTCTGGACTCACTGCACTGCATCCCCAGTGGTGCCAGTGCACTTTCTGGAGTCACTGCAGTGCATCCTCTGTTGTGCCAGTGCACTCTCTGCACTCACTGCACTGCATCCCCAGTGGTTCCATTGCACTCTCTGGACTCACTGCATTGGATCCCCAGTGGTGTCAGTGCACTCTCTGGACTCAGTGCAGTGCATCCCCAGTGGTGCCAGTGCACTCTCTGGACTCACTGCAGTGCTTCCCCACTGGTGCCAGTGCACTCTCTGGACTCACTGCAGTGCATCCCCAGTGGTGCCAGTGCACTCTCTGGAGTCACTGCACTGCATCCCCAGTGCTGACAGTGCACTCTCTGGACTCACTGCATTGCATCACCAGTGGTGGCAGTGTACTCTCTGGACTCACTGCACTGCATCCCCAGTGGAGACAGTGCACTCTCTGTAGTCACTGCGCTGCATCCCTAGTGGTTCCAGGGCACTCTCTCGACTCACTGCACTGCAAATGCAGTGGTGCCAGTGCACTCTCTGGACTCACTGCACTGCATCCCCAGTGGTGCCAGTGCACTCTCTGGAGTCACTGCGCTGCATCCCCAGTGGTGCCAGTGCCCTCTGTGGACTCACTGCACTACAACCCCTATGGGGCCAGTGCACTCTCTGGACTCACTGCAGTGCATCCCCAGTGGTGCGAGTGCACTCTCTGGACTCACCGGGGTGCATCCCCAGTGGTGCCAGTGCACTCTCTGGACTCACCGGGGTGCATCCCCAGTGGTGCCAGTGAACTCTCTGGACTCACTGCAGTGCATCCCCAGTGGTGCCAGTGCACTCTCTGGACTCACTGCAGTGCATCCCCAGTGGCGCCAGTGCACTCTCTGGACTCACTGCACTGCATCCCATTGGTGATAGTGCACTCTCTGGACTCACTGCACTGCATCCCCAGTGGTGCCAGTGCACTCTCTGGACTCACTGCACTGCATCCCCAGTTGGTGCCAGTGCACTCTCTGGACTCACTGCAGTGCATCCCCAGTGGTGCCAGTGCACTCTCTGGACTCACTGCAGTGCTTCCGCACTGGTGCCAGTGCACTCTCTGCACTCACTGCACTGCATCAACAGTGGTGCCTCTGCACTCTCTGGAGTCACTGCACTGCATCCCCAGTGGTGCCAGTGCACTCTCTGGACTCACTGTAGTGCATCCCCAGTCGTGCCAGTGCACTCTCTGGACTCACTGCAGTGCATCCCCAGTGGTGCCAGTGCACTCTCTGGACTCACTGCAGTGCATCCCTTGTGGTGCCTTTGCACTCTCTGGACTCACTGCAGTGCATCCCCAGTGGTGCCAGTGCACTCTCTGCACTCACTGCACTGCATCCCCAGTGGTGCCAGTGCACTCTCTGGACTCAGTGTACTGCATCCCCAATGGTGCCACTGCACTCTCTGGACTCACTGCAGTGCATCCCCAGTGGTGCCAGTGCACTCTCTGGACTCACTGCACTGCATCCCCAGTGGTGCCAGTGCACTCTCAGGACTCACTGCACTGCATCCCCAGTGGTGCCAGTGCACTCTCTGGACTCACTGCACTGCATCCCCAGTGGTGCCAGTGCACTCTCTGGACTCACTGCACTGCATCAACAGTGGTGCCAGTGCACTCTCTGCACTCACTGCACTGCATCCCCAGTGATGCCAGTTTAGTCTCTGGACTCACAGCAGTGCATCCCCAGTGGTGCCAGTGCAACTACTGGACTCACTGCAGTGTAGCTCAGTGGTGCCAGAGCACTCTCTGGACTCACTGCACTGCATCCCCAGTGGTGCGAGTGCACTCTCTGGACTCACTGCACTGCATCCCCAGTGGTGCCAGTGCACTCTCTGGACTCACTGCAGTGTATCGCCATTGGAGCCGGTGCACTCTCTGGACTCACTAAACTGTATCCCCAGTGGTGCCAGAGAACTCTCTGGTCTCACTGCAGTGCATCCCCAGTGGTGCCAGTGCACTCTCTGGACTCACTGCATCCCCAGTGGTGCCAGGGCACTCTCTGGACTCACAGCACTGCATCCCCAGTGGTGCCAGTGCACTCTCTGGACTCACTGCACTAAAACCCCACTGGTGCCAGTGCAGTCTCTGGACTCACTGCACTGCATCCCCAGTGGTGCCAGTGCACTCTCTGGACTCACAGGTGTGCATCACCAGTGGTGCCAGTGCACTCTCTGGACTCACTGCACTGCATCCCCTGTGGTGCCAGTACACTCTCTGGACTCACTGCAGTGCATCCCCAGTGGTGCCAGTGCACTTTCTGGAGTCACTGCAGTGCATCCTCTGTTGTGCCAGTGCACTCTCTGCACTCACTGCACTGCATCCCCAGAAGTGCCAGTGCACTCTCTGGACTCACTGCACTGCATCCCCAGTGGTTCCATTGCACTCTCTGGACTCACTGCATTGGATCCCCAGTGGTGTCAGTGCACTCTCTGGACTCAGTGCAGTGCATCCCCAGTGGTGCCAGTGCACTCTCTGGAGTCACTGCACTGCTTCCCCACTGGTGCCAGTGCACTCTCTGGACTCACTGCACTGCAAAACCAGTGGTGCCAGTGCACTCTCTGGACTCACTGCACTGCATCCCCAGTGGTGCCAGTGCACTCTCTGGAGTCACTGCGCTGCATCCCCAGTGGTGCCAGTGCCCTCTGTGGACTCACTGCACTACAACCCCTGTGGGGCCAG
This sequence comes from Anser cygnoides, assembly GCF_040182565.1. Lineage (NCBI taxonomy): Eukaryota > Metazoa > Chordata > Aves > Anseriformes > Anatidae > Anser > Anser cygnoides. Next base: position 10,465,051 of record NC_089911.1, read on the forward strand.
TGCACTCTCTGGACTCACTGCAGTGCATCCCCAGTGGTGCGAGTGCACTCTCTGGACTCACCGGGGTGCATCCCCAGTGGTGCCAGTGCACTCTCTGGACTCACCGGGGTGCATCCCCAGTGGTGCCAGTGCACTCTCTGGACTCACTGCAGTGCTTCCGCACTGGTGCCAGTGCACTCTCTGCACTCACTGCACTGCATCAACAGTGGTGCCTCTGCACTCTCTGGAGTCACTGCACTGCATCCCCAGTGGTGCCAGTGCACTCTCTGGACTCACTGTAGTGCATCCCCAGTGGTGCCAGTGCACTCTCTGGACTCACTGCACTGCATCCCCAGTGGTGCCAGTGCACTCTCTGGACTCACTGCAGTGCATCCCTTGTGGTGCCTTTGCACTCTCTGGACTCACTGCAGTGCATCCCCAGTGGTGCCAGTGCACTCTCTGCACTCACTGCACTGCATCCCCAGTGGTGCCAGTGCACTCTCTGGACTCAGTGTACTGCATCCCCAATGGTGCCACTGCACTCTCTGGACTCACTGCAGTGCATCCCCAGTGGTGCCAGTGCACTCTCTGGACTCACTGCACTGCATCCCCAGTGGTGCTAGTGCACTCTCTGAGCTCACTGCAGTGCATCCCCAGTGGTGCCAGTGCACTCTCTGGACTCACTGCACTGCATCCCCAGTGGTGCCAGTGCACTCTCTGGACTCACTGCACTGCATCCCCAGTGGTGCCAGTGCACTCTCTGCACTCACTGCACTGCATCCCCAGTGGTGCCAGTGTAGTCTCTGGACTCACAGCAGTGCATCCCCAGTGGTGCCAGTGCAACTACTGGACTCACTGCAGTGTAGCTCAGTGGTGCCAGAGCACTCTCTGGACTCACTGCACTGCATCCCCAGTGGTGCGAGTGCACTCTCTGGACTCACTGCACTGCATCCCCAGTGGTGCCAGTGCACTCTCTGAGCTCACTGCAGTGTATCGCCATTGGAGCCTGTGCACTCTCTGGACTCACTAAACTGTATCCCCGGTGGTGCCAGAGAACTCTCTGGTCTCACTGCAGTGCATCCCCAGTGGTGCCAGTGCACTCTCTGGACTCACTGCATCCCCAGTGGTGGCAGGGCACTCTCTGGACTCACAGCACTGCATCCCCAGTGGTGCCAGTGCACTCTCTGGACTCACTGCACTAAAACCCCAGTGGTGCCAGTGCAGTCTCTGGACTCACTGCACTGCATCCCCAGTGGTGCCAGTGCACTCTCTGGACTCACAGGGGTGCATCCCCATTGGTGCCAGTGCAGTCTCTGGAGTCACTGCAGTGCATCCCCAGTGGTGCCTGTGCACTCTCTGGACTCACTGCACTGCATCCCCAGTGCTGACAGTGCACTCTCTGGACTCACTGCACTGCATCCCCAGTGGTGCCAGTGTACTCTCTGGACTCAGTGCACTGCATCCCCAGTGGTGCCACTGCACTCTCTGGACTCACTGCAGTGCATCCCCAGTGGTGCCAGTGCACTCTCTGGACTCACTGCACTGCATCCCCAGTGGTGCCAGTGCACTCTCTGGACTCACTGCTCTGCATCCCCTGTGGTGCCAGTACACCCTCTGGACTCACTGCAGTGCATCCCCAGTGGTGCCAGTGTACTCTCTGGACTCACTGCACTGCATCACCAGCGGTGCCAGTGCACTCTCTGGACTCACTGCAGTGCATCCCCAGTGGTGCCAGTGCACTTTCTGGAGTCACTGCAGTGCATCCCCTTTTGTGCCAGTGCACTCTCTGCACTGCACTGCACTGCATCCCCAGAAGTGCCAGTGCACTCTCTGGACTCACTGCACTGCATCCCCAGTGGTTCCATTGCACTCTCTGGACTCACTGCATTGGATCCCCAGTGGTGTCAGTGCACTCTCTGGACTCACTGCAGTGCATCCGCAGTGGTGCCAGTGCACTCTCTGGACTCACTGCACTGCATCCCCAGTAGTGCCAGTGCACTCTGTGGACTCACTGCGCTGCATCCCCAGTGGTGCCAGTGCACTCTCTGGACTCACTGCACTGCATCCCCAGTGGTGCCAGTGCACTCTCTGCACTCACTGCAGTGCATCCCCAGTGGTGCCAGTGCACTATCTGGACTCATTGCAGTGCATCCCCAGTGGTGCCAGTGCACTCTCTGAGTCACTGCACTGCATTCCCAGTGGTGCCAGTGCACTCTCTGGACTCACTGCAGTGCATCCCCAGTGGTGCCAGTGCACTCTCTGGACTCACTGCACTGCAACCCCAGTGGTGCCAGTGCACTCTCTGGACTCACCGCACTGCATCCCCAGTGGTGCCAGTGCACTCTCTGGAATCACTGCACTGCATCCCCAGTGGTGTCAGTGCACTCTCTGGACTCACTGCACTCAATTCCCACTGGTGCCAGTCCACTCTCTGGACTCACTGCACTGCATCCCCAGTGGTGCCAGTGGACTCTCCGCACTCATGCACTGCATACCCAGTGGTGCCAGTGCACTCTTTGGACTCACTGCACTGCATGAACAGTGGTGCCAGTGCACTCTCTGGACTCACTGCACTGCATCCCCAGTGGTGCCAGTGTAGCGTCTGGACTCACTGTAGTGCATCCCCAGTGGTGCCAGTGCAATCTCAGGACTCACTGCAGTGCAGCTCCAGTTGGTGCCAGTGCAGTCTCTGGACTCACTACACTGCATCAACAGTGGTGCCAGTGCACTCTCTGGACTCACTGCAGTGCATCCCCAGTGGAGCCTGTGCACTCTCTGGAGTCACTGCAGTGTATACCCAGTGGTGCCAGTGCACTCTCTGGACTCACTGAACTGCATCCCCAGTGGTGCCAGAGTACTCTCTGGACTCACTGCTCTCCATCCCCAGTGGTGCCAGTGCATTCTCTGGACTCATTGCAGTGCATCCCCAGTGGTGCCAGTGCACTCTCTGGACTCACTGCAGTGCATCCCCAGTGGTGCCAGTGCACTCTCTGGACTCACTGCACTGCATCCCCAGTGGTGCCACTGCACTCTCTGGACTCACTGCACTGCATCACCATTGGTGCCAGGGCACTCTCCGGACTCACGGCAGTGCATCCGCAGTGGTGCCAGTGCACTCTTTCGAGTCACTGCAGTTCATCCCCAGTGGTGCCAGTGCACTCTCTGGACTCACTGCAGTGCATCCCCAGTGGTGCCAGTGCACTCTCTGGACTCACTGCAGTGCATCCCCAGTGCTGCCAGTGCACTCTCTGGACTCACTGCAGTGCATCCCCAGTGGTGCCAGTGCACTCTCTGGACTCACAGCACTGCATCCCCAGTGGTGCCAGTGCACTCTCTGCACTCACAGCACTGCATCAACAGTGGTGCCTCTGCACTCTCTGGAGTCACTGCACTGCATCCCCAGTGGTGCCAGTGCACTCTCTGGACTCACTGCACTGCATACCCGGTGGTGCCACTGCACTCTCTGGACTCACTGCACTGCATCACCATTGGTGCCAGGGCACTCTCCGGACTCACTGCAGTGCATCCCCAGTGGTGCCAGTGCACTCTCTGGACTCACTGCAGTGCATCCCAAGTGCTGCCAGTGCACTCTCTGGACTCACTGCAGTGCACCCCCACTGGTGCCAGTGCACTCTCCGGAATCACTGCAGTGCATCCCCAGTGGTGCCAGTGCACTCTCTGGACTCACTGCAGTGCATCCCCAGTGGTGCCAGTGCACTCTCTGGACTCACTGCATTGCATCCCCAGTGGTGCCAGTGCACTCTCTGGACTCACTGCACTGCATCCCCAGTGGTGTCAGGGCACTCTCTGGACTCACTGCAGTGCATCCCCAGTGGTGCCAGTGCACTCTCTGCCCTCACTGCAGTGCATACCCAGTGGTGCCTGTGCAATCTCTGGGCTCACCGGGGTGCATCCCCAGTGGTTACAGTGCACTCTTTCAAGTCACTGCAGTGCATCCCCAGTGGTGCCAGTGCACTCTCTGGACTCACTGCACTGCATCCCCAGTGGTGCCACTGCACTCTCTGGACTCACTGCACTGCATCACCATTGGTGCCAGTGCACTCTCCGGACTCACTGCAGTGCATCCGCAGTGGTGCCAGTGCACTCTTTTGAGTCACTGCAGTGCATCCCCAGTGGTGCCAGTGCACTCTCTGGACTCACTGCAGTGCATCCCCAGTGGTGCCAGTGCACTCTCTGCACTCACTGCACTGCATCACCAGTGGTGCCAGTGCACTCTCTGGACTCACTGCAGTGCATCCCCAGTGGTGCCAGTGCACTCTCTGGACTCACTGCACTGCATCCCCAGTGGTGCCAGTGCACTCTCTGCCCTCACTGCAGTGCATCCCCAGTGGTGCCAGTGCAATCTCTGGGCTCACCGGGGTGCATCCCCAGTGGTGCCAGTGCACTCTTTCAAGTCACTGCAGTGCATCCCCAGTGGTGCCAGTGCACTCTCTGGACTCACTGAACTGCATCCCCAGTGGTGGCAGTGCACTCTCTGGACTCACTGCACTGCATCCCCAGTGGTGCCAGTGCACTCTCTGGACTCACTGCACTTCATCCCCAGTGGTGCCAGTGCACTCTCTGGACTCACTGCATTGCATCCCCAGTGGTGCCAGTGCACTCTCTGGACTCACTGCACTGCATCCCCAGTGGTGCCAGTGCACTCTCTGGACTCACTGCACTGCATCACCATTGGTGCCAGGGCACTCTCCGGACTCACTGCAGTGCATCCGCAGTGGTGCCAGTGCACTCTTTCGAGTCACTGCAGTGCATCCCCAGTGGTGCCAGTGCACTCTCTGGACTCACTGCACTGCATCCCCAGTGGTGCCAGTGCACTCTCTGCACTCACTGCACTGCATCCCCAGTGTTCCCCGAGCACTCTCTGGACTCACTGCAGTGCATCCCCAGTGGTGCCAGTGCACTCTCTGGACTCACTGCAGTGCATCCCCAGTGGTGCCAGTGCACTCTCTGGACTCACTGCACTGCATCCCCAGTGGTGCCACTGCACTCTCTGGACTCACTGCACTGCATCACCATTGGTGCCAGGGCACTCTCCGGACTCACTGCAGTGCATCCGCAGTGGTGCCAGTGCACTCTTTTGAGTCACTGCAGTGCATCCCCAGTGGTGCCAGTGCACTCTCTGGACTCACTGCAGTGCATCCCCAGTGGTGCCAGTGCACTCTCTGCACTCACTGCACTGCATCACCAGTGGTGCCAGTGCACTCTCTGGACTCACTGCAGTGCATCCCCAGTGGTGCCAGTGCACTCTCTGGACTCACTGCACTGCATCCCCAGTGGTGCCAGTGCACTCTCTGCCCTCACTGCAGTGCATCCCCAGTGGTGCCAGTGCAATCTCTGGGCTCACCGGGGTGCATCCCCAGTGGTGCCAGTGCACTCTTTCAAGTCACTGCAGTGCATCCCCAGTGGTGCCAGTGCACTCTCTGGACTCACTGAACTGCATCCCCAGTGGTGCCAGTGCACTCTCTGGACTCACTGCACTGCATCCCCAGTGGTGCCAGTGCACTCTCTGGACTCACTGCACTTCATCCCCAGTGGTGCCAGTGCACTCTCTGCACTCACTGCACTGCATCCCCAGTGGTGCCAGTGCACTCTCTGGACTCACTGCACTGCATCCCCAGTGGTGCCAGTGCACTCTCTGGACTCACTGCAGTGCATCACCATTGGTGCCAGGGCACACTCCGGACTCACTGCAGTGCATCCGCAGTGGTGCCAGTGCACTCTTTCGAGTCACTGCAGTGCATCCCCAGTGGTGCCAGTGCACTCTCTGGACTCACTGCACTGCATCCCCAGTGGTGCCAGTGCACTCTCTGCACTCACTGCACTGCATCCCCAGTGTTCCCAGAGCACTCTCTGGACTCACTGCAGTGCATCCCCAGTGGTGCCAGTGCACTCTCTGGACTCACTGCAGTGCATCCCCAGTGGTGCCAGTGCACTCTCTGGACTCACTGCACTGCATCCCCAGTGGTGCCAGTGCACTCTCTGCACTCACTGCACTGCATCACCAGTGGTGCCAGTGCACTCTCTGGACTCACTGCAGTGCATCCCCAGTGGTGCCAGTGCACTCTCTGGACTCACTGCACTGCATCCCCAGTGGTGCCAGTGCACTCTCTGGAGTCGCAGCACTGCATCAACAGTGGTGCCTCTGCACTCTCTGGAGTCACTGCACTGCATCCCCAGTGCTGATAGTGCACTCTCTGGACTCACTGCACTGCATCCCCAGTGGTGCCAGTGCACTCTCTGGACTCACTGCAGTGCATCCCCAGTGGTGCCAGTGCACTCTCTGGACTCACTGCACTGCATCCCCAGTGGTGCCAGTGCACTCTCTGGACTCACTGCACTTCATCCCCAGTGGTGCCAGTGCACTCTCTGGACTCACTGCATTGCATCCCCAGTGGTGCCAGTGCACTCTCTGGACTCACTGCACTGCATCCCCAGTGGTGCCAGTGCACTCTCTGGACTCACTGCACTGCATCACCATTGGTGCCAGGGCACTCTCCGGACTCACTGCAGTGCATCCGCAGTGGTGCCAGTGCACTCTTTCGAGTCACTGCAGTGCATCCCCAGTGGTGCCACTGCACTCTCTGGACTCACTGCAGTGCATCCCCAGTGGTGCCAGTGCACTCTCCGGACTCACTGCACTGCATCCCCAGTGGTGCCAGTGCACTCTCTGGACTCACTGCAGTGCATCCCCAGTCGTGCCAGTGCACTCTCTGCACTCACTGCACTGCATCCCCAGTGGTGCCAGTGCACTCTCTGCACTCACTGCACTGCATCCCCGGTGCCCCAGAGCACTCTCTGGACTCACCGAGGTGCATCCCCAGTGGTGCCAGTGCACTCTCTGGACTCACCGCACTGCATCACCAGTGGTGCCAGTGCACTCTCTGGACTCACTGCACTGCATCCCCAGTGGTGCCAGTGCACTCTCTGGAGTCACTGCGCTGCATCCCCAGTGGTGCCAGTGCCCTCTGTGGACTCACTGCACTACATCCCCTGTGGGGCCAGTGCACTCTCTGGACTCACTGCAGTGCATCCCCAGTGGTGCGAGTGCACTCTCTGGACTCACCGGGGTGCATCCCCAGTGGTGCCAGTGCACTCTCTGGACTCACCGGGGTGCATCCCCAGTGGTGCCAGTGCACTCTCTGGAGTCACTGCAGTGCATCCCCAGTGGTGCCAGTGCACTCTGTGGACTCACTGCACTGCATCCCCAGTGTTGCCAGTGCACTCTCTGGAGTCACTGCACTGCATCCCCAGTGGTGCCAGTGCACTCTCTGGACTCACTGCACTGCATCCCCAGTGGTGCCAGTGCACTCTCTGGACTCACTGCAGTGCATCCCCAGTGGCGCCAGTGCACTCTCTGGACTTACTGCACTGCATCCCATTGGTGCTAGTGTACTCTCTGGACTCACTGCACTGCATCCGCAGTGGTGCCAGTGCACTCTCTGCACTCACTGCACTGCATCAACAGTGTTGCCTCTGCACTCTCTGCCCTCACTGCAGTGCATCCCCAGTGGTGCCAGTGCACTCTCTGGACTCACTGTAGTGCATCCCCAGTGGTGCCAGTGCACTCTCTGGACTCACTGCACTGCGTCCCCAGTGGTGCCAGTGCACTCTCTGGACTCACTGCACTGCATCCCCAGTGGTGCCAGTGCACTCTCTGGACTCACTGCACTGCATCCCCAGTGGTGCCAGTGCACTCTCTGGACTCAGTGCACTGCATCCCCAATGGTGCCACTGCACTCTCTGGACTCACTGCAGTGCATCCCCAGTGGTGCCAGTGCACTCTCTGGACTCACTGCACTGCATCCCCAGTGGTGCCAGTGCACTCTCTGGACTCACTGCACTGCATCCCCAGTGGTGCCAGTGCACTCTCTGAGCTCACTGCAGTGCATCCCCAGTGGTGCCAGTGCACTCTCTGGACTCACTGCACTGCATCCCCAGTGGTGCCAGTGCACTCTCTGGACTCACTGCACTGCATCCCCAGTGGTGCCAGTGCACTCTCTGAGCTCACTGCAGTGCATCCCCAGTGGTGCCAGTGCACTCTCTGGACTCACTGCACTGCATCCCCAGTGGTGCCAGTGCACTCTCTGGACTCACTGCACTGCATCCCCAGTGGTGCCAGTGCACTCTCTGAGCTCACTGCAGTGCATCCCCAGTGGTGCCAGTGCACTCTCTGGACTCACTGCACTGCATCCCCAGTGGTGCCAGTGCACTCTCTGGACTCACTGCACTGCATCCCCAGTGGTGCCAGTGCACTGTCTGGACTCACTGCAGTGTATCGCCATTGGAGCCGGTGCACTCTCTGGACTCACTAAACTGCATCCCCAGTGGTGCCAGAGAAATCTCTGGTCTCACTGCAGTGCATCCCCAGTGGTGCCAGTGCACTCTCTGGACTCACTGCATCCCCAGTGGTGCCAGGGCACTCTCTGGACTCACAGCACTGCATCCCCATTGGTGCCAGTGCACTCTCTGGACTCACTGCACTAAAACCCCAGTGGTGCCAGTTCAGTCTCTGGACTCACTGCACTGCATCCCCAGTGGTGCCAGTGCACTCTCTGGACTCACCGGGGTGCATCCCCAGTGGTGCCAGTGCACTCTCTGGACTCACTGCACTGCATCCCCTGTGGTGCCAGTACACTCTCTGGACTCACTGCAGTGCATCCCCAGGGGTGACAGTGTACTCTCTGGACTACACTGCACTGCATCACCAGCGGTGCCAGTGCACTCTCTGGACTCACTGCACTGCATCCCCAGTGGTGCCAGTGCACTTTCTGGAGTCACTGCAGTGCATCCCCTGTTGTGCCAGTGCACTCTCTGCACTCAGTGCACTGCATCCCCAGAAGTGCCAGTGCACTCACTGGACTCACTGCACTGCATCCCCAGAGGTTCCATTGCACTCTCTGGACTCACTGCATTGGATCCCCAGTGGTGTCAGTGCACTCTCTGGACTCAGTGCAGTGCATCCCCAGTGGTGCCAGTGCACTCTCGGGACTCATTGCAGTGCTTCCCCACTGGTGCCAGTGCACTCTCTGGACTCACTGCACTGCATCCCCAGTGGTGCCAGGGCACTCTCTGCACTCACTGCAGTGCATCACCAGTGGTGCCAGTGCACTCTCTGGAGTCACTGCACTGCATCCCCAGTGGAGCCAGTGCACTCTCTGGACTCATTGCACTGCATTCCCAGTGGTGCCAGTACACTCTATGGACTCACTGCACTGTGTCCCCAGTGGTGCCAGTGCACTCTCTGGACCCACTGCAGTGCATCCCCACTGGTGCCAGTGCACTCTCTGGACTCACTGCACTGCATCCCCAATGGTGCCAGTGCACTCTCTGTAGTCACTGCACTGCGTCCCCAGTGGTGCCAGTGCACTCTCTGGACTCACTGCAGTGTATCCCCTGTGGTGCCAGTGCACTCTGTGGACTCACTGCACTGCATCCCAGTTGTGCCAGTGCACTCTCTGGACTCACTGCACTGCATCCCCAAGGTGCCAGTGCGCTCTCTGGACTCAACTGCACTGCATCCCCAGTGGTGCCAGTGCACTCTCTGGACTCACTGCACTGCATCCCCAGTGGTGCCAGTGCACTCTCTGGACTCACTGCACTTCATCCCTAGTGGTGCCAGTGCACTCTCTGGACTCACTGCATTGCATTCCCGGTGGTGCCAGAGCACTCTCTGGACTCACTGCACTGCATCCCCAGTGGTGTCACTGCACTCACTGGACTCACTGCACTGCATCACCATTGGTGCCAGGGCACTCTCCAGACTCACTGCAGTGCATCCGCAGTGGTGCCAGTGCACTCTTTCGTGTCACTGCAGTGCATCCCCAGTGGTGCCAGTGCACTCTCTGGACTCACTGCACTGCATCCCCAGTGGTGCCAGTGCACTCTCTGGAATCACTGCAGTGCATCCCCAGTGGTGCCAGTGCACTCTCTGGACTCACTGCATTGCATCCCCAGTGGTGCCAGTGCACTCTCTGGACTCACTGCACTGCATCCCCAGTGGTGCCACTGCACTCTCTGGACTCATTGCACTGCATCACCATTGGTGCCAGTGGACTCTCCGGACTCACTGCAGTGCATCCGCAGTGGTGCCAGTGCACTCTTTTGAGTCACTGCAGTGCATCCCCAGTGGTGCCAGTGCACTCTCTGGACTCACTGCAGTGCATCCCCAGTGGTGCCAGTGCACTCTCTGTACTCACTGCACTGCATCACCTGTGGTGCCAGTGCACTCTCTGGACTCACTGCAGTGCATCCCCAGTGGTGCCAGTGCACTCTCTGGACTCACTGCACTGCATCCCCAGTGCTGCCAGTGCACTCTCTGGACTCACTGCAGTGCATCCCCAGTGGTGCCAGTGCACTCTCTGGACTCACTGCAGTGCATCCCCAGTGGTGCCAGTGCACTCTCTGGACTCACTGCAGTGCATCCCCAGTGGTGCCAGTGCACTCTCTGGACTCACTGCACTTCATCCCCAGTGGTGCCAGTGCACTCTCTGGACTCACTGCATTGCATCCCCAGTGGTGCCAGTGCACTCTCTGGACTCACGGCACTGCATCCCCAGTGGTGCCACTGCACTCTCTGGACTCACTGCACTGCATCACCATTGGTGCCAGGGCACTCTCCGGACTCACTGCAGTGCATCCGCAGTGGTGCCAGTGCACTCTCTGGACTCACTGCACTGCATCCCCAGTGGTGCCAGTGCACTCTCTGGACTCACAGCAGTGCATCCCCAGTGGTGCCAGAGCACTCTCTGGACTCACTGCAGTGCTTCCGCACTGGTGCCAGTGCACTCTCTGCACTCACTGCACTGCATCCCCAGTGTTGCCTCTGCACTCTCTGGAGTCACTGCACTGCATCCCCAGTGGTGCCAGTGCACTCTCTGGACTCACTGTAGTGCATCCCCAGTGGTGCCAGTGCACTCTCTGGACTCACTGCAGTGCATCCCCAGTGGTGCCAGTGCACTCTCTGGACTCACTGCACTGCATCCCCAGTGGTGCCAGTGCACTCTCTGAGCTCACTGCACTGCATCCCCAGTGGTGCCAGTGCACTCTCTGAGCTCACTGCAGTGCATCCCCAGTGGTGCCAGTGCACTCTCTGGACTCACTGCACTGCGTCCCCAGTGGTGCCAGTGCACTCTCTGGACTCACTGCAGTGCATCCCTTGTGGTGCCTTTGCACTCTCAGGACTCACTGCACTGCATCCCCAGTGGTGCCAGTGCACTCTCTGGACTCACTGCACTGCATCCCCAGTGGTGCCAGTGCACTCTCTGGACTCAGTGCACTGCATCCCCAATGGTGCCACTGCACTCTCTGGACTCACTGCAGTGCATCCCCAGTGGTGCCAGTGCACTCTCTGCACTCACTGCACTGCATCCCCAGTGGTGCCAGTGCACTCTCTGAGCTCACTGCACTGCATCCCCAGTGGTGCCAGTGCACTCTCTGAGCTCACTGCAGTGCATCCCCAGTGGTGCCAGTGCACTCTCTGGACTCACTGCACTGCATCCCCAGTGGTGCCAGTGCACTCTCTGGACTCACTGCACTGCATCCCCAGTGGTGCCAGTGCACTCTCTGAGCTCACTGCAGTGCATCCCCAGTGGTGCCAGTGCACTCTCTGGACTCACTGCACTGCATCCCCAGTGGTGCCAGTGCACTCTCTGGACTCACTGCACTGCATCCCCAGTGGTGCCAGTGCACTGTCTGGACTCACTGCAGTGTATCGCCATTGGAGCCGGTGCACTCTCTGGACTCACTAAACTGCATCCCCAGTGGTGCCAGAGAAATCTCTGGTCTCACTGCAGTGCATCCCCAGTGGTGCCAGTGCACTCTCTGGACTCACTGCATCCCCAGTGGTGCCAGGGCACTCTCTGGACTCACAGCACTGCATCCCCATTGGTGCCAGTGCACTCTCTGGACTCACTGCACTAAAACCCCAGTGGTGCCAGTGCAGTCTCTGGACTCACTGCACTGCATCCCCAGTGGTGCCAGTGCACTCTCTGGACTCACCGGGGTGCATCCCCAGTGGTGCCAGTGCACTCTCTGGACTCACTGCACTGCATCCCCTGTGGTGCCAGTACACTCTCTGGACTCACTGCAGTGCATCCCCAGGGGTGACAGTGTACTCTCTGGACTCACTGCACTGCATCACCAGTGGTGCCAGTGCACTCTCTGGACTCACTGCACTGCATCCCCAGTGGTGCCAGTGCACTCTCTGGACTCACTGCACTGCATCCCCAGTGGTTCCAGTGCACTCTCTGGATCACTGCACTGCATCACCATTGGTGCCAGGGCACTCTCCGGACTCACTGCAGTGCATCCCCAGTGGTGCCAGTGCACTCTTTCGAGTCACTGCACTGCATCCCCAGTGGTGCCAGTGCACTCTCTGGACTCACTGCACTGCATCTCCAGTGGTGCCAGTGCACTCTCTGGAGTCACTGCGCTGCATCCCCAGTGGTGCCAGTGCCCTCTGTGGACTCACTGCACTACAACCCCTGTGGGGCCAGTGCACTCTCTGGACTCACTGCAGTGCATCCCCAGTGGTGCGAGCGCACTCTCTGGACTCACCGGGGTGCATCCCCAGTGGTGGCAGTGCACTCTCTGGACTCACCGGGGTGCATCCCCAGTGGTGCCAGTGCACTCTCTGGACTCACTGCACTGCATCCCCAGTGGTGCCAGTGCACTCTGTGGACTCACTGCACTGCATCCCCAGTGTTGCTAGTGTACTCTCTGGAGTCACTGCACTGCATCCCCAGTGGTGCCAGTGCACTCTCTGGACTCACTGCACTGCATCCCCAGTTGTGCCAGTGCACTCTCTGGACTCACTGCAGTGCATCCCCAGTGGTGCCAGTGCACTCTCTGGACTCACTGCAGTGCTTCCCCAGTGGTGCCAGTGCACTCTCTGCACTCACTGCACTGCATCAACAGTGGTGCCTCTGCACTCTCTTGAGTCACTGCACTGCATCCCCAGTGGTGCCAGTGCACTCTCTGGACTCACTGTAGTGCATCCCCAGTGGTGCCAGTGCACTCTCTGCACTCACTGCACTGCATCCCCAGTGGTGCCAGTGCACTCTCTGGACTCAGTGTACTGCATCCCCAATGGTGCCACTGCACTCTCTGGACTCACTGCAGTGCATCCCCAGTGGTGCCAGTGCACACTCTGGACTCACTGCAGTGCATCCCCAGTGGTGCCAGTGCACTCTCTGAGCTCACTGCAGTGCATCCCCAGTGGTGCCAGTGCACTCTCTGGACTCACTGCACTGCATCCCCAGTGGTTCCAGTGCACTCTCTGGACTCACTGCACTGCATCAACAGTGGTGCCAGTGCACTCTCTGCACTCACTGCACTGCATCCCCAGTGGTGCCAGTGTAGTCTCTGGACTCACAGCAGTGCATCCCCAGTGGTGCCAGTGCAACTACTGGACTCACTGCAGTGTAGATCAGTGGTGCCAGAGCACTCTCTGGACTCACTGCACTGCATCCCCAGTGGTGCGAGTGCACTCTCTGGACTCACTGCACTGCATCCCCAGTGGTGCCAGTGCACTGTCTGGACTCACTGCAGTGTATCGCCATTGGAGCCGGTGCACTCTCTGGACTCACTGAACTGTATCCCCAGTGGTGCCAGAGAACTCTCTGGTCTCACTGCAGTGCATCCCCAGTGGTGCCAGTGCACTCTCTGGACTCACTGCATCCCCAGTGGTGCCAGGGCACTCTCTGGACTCACTGCACTGCATCCCCATTGGTGCCAGTGCACTCTCTGGACTCACTGCACTAAAACCCCAGTGGTGCCAGTGCAGTCTCTGGACTCACTGCACTGCATCCCCAGTGGTGCCAGTGCACTCTCTGGACTCACCGGGGTGCATCCCCAGTGGTGCCAGTGCACTCTCTGGACTCACTGCACTGCATCCCCTGTGGTGCCAGTACACTCTCTGGACTCACTGCAGTGCATCCCCAGTGGTGCCAGTGTACTCTCTGGACTCACTGCACTGCAGCACCAGCGGTGCCAGTGCACTCTCTGGACTCACTGCACTGCATCCCCAGTGGTGCCAGTGCACTTTCTGGAGTCACTGCAGTGCATCCTCTGTTGTGCCAGTGCACTCTCTGCACTCACTGCACTGCATCCCCAGTGGTTCCATTGCACTCTCTGGACTCACTGCATTGGATCCCCAGTGGTGTCAGTGCACTCTCTGGACTCAGTGCAGTGCATCCCCAGTGGTGCCAGTGCACTCTCTGGACTCACTGCAGTGCTTCCCCACTGGTGCCAGTGCACTCTCTGGACTCACTGCAGTGCATCCCCAGTGGTGCCAGTGCACTCTCTGGAGTCACTGCACTGCATCCCCAGTGCTGACAGTGCACTCTCTGGACTCACTGCATTGCATCACCAGTGGTGGCAGTGTACTCTCTGGACTCACTGCACTGCATCCCCAGTGGAGACAGTGCACTCTCTGTAGTCACTGCGCTGCATCCCTAGTGGTTCCAGGGCACTCTCTCGACTCACTGCACTGCAAATGCAGTGGTGCCAGTGCACTCTCTGGACTCACTGCACTGCATCCCCAGTGGTGCCAGTGCACTCTCTGGAGTCACTGCGCTGCATCCCCAGTGGTGCCAGTGCCCTCTGTGGACTCACTGCACTACAACCCCTATGGGGCCAGTGCACTCTCTGGACTCACTGCAGTGCATCCCCAGTGGTGCGAGTGCACTCTCTGGACTCACCGGGGTGCATCCCCAGTGGTGCCAGTGCACTCTCTGGACTCACCGGGGTGCATCCCCAGTGGTGCCAGTGAACTCTCTGGACTCACTGCAGTGCATCCCCAGTGGTGCCAGTGCACTCTCTGGACTCACTGCAGTGCATCCCCAGTGGCGCCAGTGCACTCTCTGGACTCACTGCACTGCATCCCATTGGTGATAGTGCACTCTCTGGACTCACTGCACTGCATCCCCAGTGGTGCCAGTGCACTCTCTGGACTCACTGCACTGCATCCCCAGTTGGTGCCAGTGCACTCTCTGGACTCACTGCAGTGCATCCCCAGTGGTGCCAGTGCACTCTCTGGACTCACTGCAGTGCTTCCGCACTGGTGCCAGTGCACTCTCTGCACTCACTGCACTGCATCAACAGTGGTGCCTCTGCACTCTCTGGAGTCACTGCACTGCATCCCCAGTGGTGCCAGTGCACTCTCTGGACTCACTGTAGTGCATCCCCAGTGGTGCCAGTGCACTCTCTGGACTCACTGCAGTGCATCCCCAGTGGTGCCAGTGCACTCTCTGGACTCACTGCAGTGCATCCCTTGTGGTGCCTTTGCACTCTCTGGACTCACTGCAGTGCATCCCCAGTGGTGCCAGTGCACTCTCTGCACTCACTGCACTGCATCCCCAGTGGTGCCAGTGCACTCTCTGGACTCAGTGTACTGCATCCCCAATGGTGCCACTGCACTCTCTGGACTCACTGCAGTGCATCCCCAGTGGTGCCAGTGCACTCTCTGGACTCACTGCACTGCATCCCCAGTGGTGCCAGTGCACTCTCAGGACTCACTGCACTGCATCCCCAGTGGTGCCAGTGCACTCTCTGGACTCACTGCACTGCATCCCCAGTGGTGCCAGTGCACTCTCTGGACTCACTGCACTGCATCAACAGTGGTGCCAGTGCACTCTCTGCACTCACTGCACTGCATCCCCAGTGATGCCAGTGTAGTCTCTGGACTCACAGCAGTGCATCCCCAGTGGTGCCAGTGCAACTACTGGACTCACTGCAGTGTAGCTCAGTGGTGCCAGAGCACTCTCTGGACTCACTGCACTGCATCCCCAGTGGTGCGAGTGCACTCTCTGGACTCACTGCACTGCATCCCCAGTGGTGCCAGTGCACTCTCTGGACTCACTGCAGTGTATCGCCATTGGAGCCGGTGCACTCTCTGGACTCACTAAACTGTATCCCCAGTGGTGCCAGAGAACTCTCTGGTCTCACTGCAGTGCATCCCCAGTGGTGCCAGTGCACTCTCTGGACTCACTGCATCCCCAGTGGTGCCAGGGCACTCTCTGGACTCACAGCACTGCATCCCCAGTGGTGCCAGTGCACTCTCTGGACTCACTGCACTAAAACCCCACTGGTGCCAGTGCAGTCTCTGGACTCACTGCACTGCATCCCCAGTGGTGCCAGTGCACTCTCTGGACTCACAGGTGTGCATCACCAGTGGTGCCAGTGCACTCTCTGGACTCACTGCACTGCATCCCCTGTGGTGCCAGTACACTCTCTGGACTCACTGCAGTGCATCCCCAGTGGTGCCAGTGCACTTTCTGGAGTCACTGCAGTGCATCCTCTGTTGTGCCAGTGCACTCTCTGCACTCACTGCACTGCATCCCCAGAAGTGCCAGTGCACTCTCTGGACTCACTGCACTGCATCCCCAGTGGTTCCATTGCACTCTCTGGACTCACTGCATTGGATCCCCAGTGGTGTCAGTGCACTCTCTGGACTCAGTGCAGTGCATCCCCAGTGGTGCCAGTGCACTCTCTGGACTCACTGCCGTGCTTCCCCACTGGTGCCAGTGCACTCTCTGGTCTCACTGCAGTGCATCCCCAGTGGTGCCAGTGCACTCTCTGGAGTCACTGCACTGCTTCCCCACTGGTGCCAGTGCACTCTCTGGACTCACTGCACTGCAAAACCAGTGGGGCCAGTGCACTCTCTGGACTCACTGCACTGCATCCCCAGTGGTGCCAGTGCACTCTCTGGAGTCACTGCGCTGCATCCCCAGTGGTGCCAGTGCCCTCTGTGGACTCACTGCACTACAACCCCTGTGGGGCCAGTGCACTCTCTGGACTCACTGCAGTGCATCCCCAGTGGTGCGAGTGCACTCTCTGGACTCACCGGGGTGCATCCCCAGTGGTGCCAGTGCACTCTCTGGACTCACCGGGGTGCATCCCCAGTGGTGCCAGTGCACTCTCTGGACTCACTGCAGTGCTTCTGCACTGGTGCCAGTGCACTCTCTGCACTCACTGCACTGCATCAACAGTGGTGCCTCTGCACTCTCTGGAGTCACTGCACTGCATCCCCAGTGGTGCCAGTGCACTCTCTGGACTCACTGTAGTGCATCCCCAGTGGTGCCAGTGCACTCTCTGGACTCACTGCACTGCATCCCCAGTGGTGCCAGTGCACTCTCTGGACTCACTGCAGTGCATCCCTTGTGGTGCCTTTGCACTCTCTGGACTCACTGCAGTGCATCCCCAGTGGTGCCAGTGCACTCTCTGCACTCACTGCACTGCATCCCCAGTGGTGCCAGTGCACTCTCTGGACTCAGTGTACTGCATCCCCAATGGTGCCACTGCACTCTCTGGACTCACAGCAGTGCATCCCCAGTGGTGCCAGTGCAACTACTGGACTCACTGCAGTGTAGTTCAGTGGTGCCAGAGCACTCTCTGGACTCACTGCACTGCATCCCCAGTGGTGCGAGTGCACTCTCTGGACTCACTGCACTGCATCCCCAGTGGTGCCAGTGCACTCTCTGAGCTCACTGCAGTGTATCGCCATTGGAGACTGTGCACTCTCTGGACTCACTAAACTGTATCCCCGGTGGTGCCAGAGAACTCTCTGGTCTCACTGCAGTGCATCCCCAGTGGTGCCAGTGCACTCTCTGGACTCACTGCATCCCCAGTGGTGGCAGGGCACTCTCTGGACTCACAGCACTGCATCCCCAGTGGTGCCAGTGCACTCTCTGGACTCACTGCACTAAAACCCCAGTGGTGCCAGAGCAGTCTCTGGACTCACTGCACTGCATCCCCAGTGGTGCCAGTGCACTCTCTGGACTCACAGGGGTGCATCCCCATTGGTGCCAGTGCAGTCTCTGGAGTCACTGCAGTGCATCCCCAGTGGTGCCTGTGCACTCTCTGGACTCACTGCACTGCATCCCCAGTGCTGACAGTGCACTCTCTGGACTCACTGCACTGCATCCCCAGTGGTGCCAGTGTACTCTCTGGACTCAGTGCACTGCATCCCCAGTGGTGCCACTGCACTCTCTGGACTCACTGCAGTGCATCCCCAGTGGTGCCAGTGCACTCTCTGGACTCACTGCACTGCATCCCCAGTGCTGACAGTGCACTCTCTGGACTCACTGCTCTGCATCCCCTGTGGTGCCAGTACACCCTCTGGACTCACTGCAGTGCATCCCCAGTGGTGCCAGTGTACTCTCTGGACTCACTGCACTGCATCACCAGCGGTGCCAGTGCACTCTCTGGACTCACTGCAGTGCATCCCCAGTGGTGCCAGTGCACTTTCTGGAGTCACTGCAGTGCATCCCCTTTTGTGCCAGTGCACTCTCTGCACTGCACTGCACTGCATCCCCAGAAGTGCCAGTGCACTCTCTGGACTCACTGCACTGCATCCCCAGTGGTTCCATTGCACTCTCTGGACTCACTGCATTGGATCCCCAGTGGTGTCAGTGCACTCTCTGGACTCACTGCACTGCATCCCCAGTGGTGCCAGTGCACTCTCTGGACTCACTGCAGTGCATCCGCAGTGGTGCCAGTGCACTCTCTGGACTCACTGCACTGCATCCCCAGTAGTGCCAGTGCACTCTGTGGACTCACTGCGCTGCATCCCCAGTGGTGCCAGTGCACTCTCTGGACTCACTGCACTGCATCCCCAGTGGTGCCAGTGCACTCTCTGCACTCACTGCAGTGCATCCCCAGTGGTGCCAGTGCACTATCTGGACTCATTGCAGTGCATCCCCAGTGGTGCCAGTGCACTCTCTGAGTCACTGCACTGCATTCCCAGTGGTGCCAGTGCACTCTCTGGACTCACTGCAGTGCATCCCCAGTGGTGCCAGTGCACTCTCTGGACTCACTGCACTGCAACCCCAGTGGTGCCAGTGCACTCTCTGGACTCACCGCACTGCATCCCCAGTGGTGCCAGTGCACTCTCCGGAATCACTGCACTGCATCCCCAGTGGTGTCAGTGCACTCTCTGGACTCACTGCAGTGCATCCCCAGTGGTGCCCGTGCACTCTCTGGACTCACTGCAGTGCATCCCCAGTGGTGCCAGTGCACTCTCTGGACTCACTGCATTGCATCCCCAGTGCTGCCAGTGCACTCTCTGGACTCACTGCAGTGCATCCGCAGTGGTGCCAGTGCACTCTCTGGACTCACTGCACTGCATCCCCAGTGGTGCCTGTGCAGTCTCTGGACTCACTACAGTTCATCCCCAGTGGAGCCAGTGCACTCTCTGGACTCACTGAACTGCATCCCCAGTGGTGCCAGTGCACTCTCTGGACTCACTGCACTCAATTCCCACTGGTGCCAGTCCACTCTCTGGACTCACTGCACTGCATCCCCAGTGGTGCCAGTGGACTCTCCGCACTCATGCACTGCATACCCAGTGGTGCCAGTGCACTCTTTGGACTCACTGCACTGCATGAACAGTGGTGCCAGTGCACTCTCTGGACTCACTGCACTGCATCCCCAGTGGTGCCAGTGTAGCGTCTGGACTCACTGTAGTGCATCCCCAGTGGTGCCAGTGCAATCTCAGGACTCACTGCAGTGCAGCTCCAGTTGGTGCCAGTGCAGTCTCTGGACTCACTACACTGCATCAACAGTGGTGCCAGTGCACTCTCTGGACTCACTGCAGTGCATCCCCAGTGGTGCCTGTGCACTCTCTGGAGTCACTGCAGTGTATACCCAGTGGTGCCAGTGCACTCTCTGGACTCACTGAACTGCATCCCCAGTGGTGCCAGAGTACTCTCTGGACTCACTGCTCTCCATCCCCAGTGGTGCCAGTGCATTCTCTGGACTCATTGCAGTGCATCCCCAGTGGTGCCAGTGCACTCTCTGGACTCACTGCAGTGCATCCCCAGTGGTGCCAGTGCACTCTCTGGACTCACTGCACTGCATCCCCAGTGGTGCCACTGCACTCTCTGGACTCACTGCACTGCATCACCATTGGTGCCAGGGCACTCTCCGGACTCACGGCAGTGCATCCGCAGTGGTGCCAGTGCACTCTTTCGAGTCACTGCAGTTCATCCCCAGTGGTGCCAGTGCACTCTCTGGACTCACTGCAGTGCATCCCCAGTGGTGCCAGTGCACTCTCTGGACTCACTGCAGTGCATCCCCAGTGCTGCCAGTGCACTCTCTGGACTCACTGCAGTGCATCCCCAGTGGTGCCAGTGCACTCTCTGGACTCACAGCACTGCATCCCCAGTGGTGCCAGTGCACTCTCTGCACTCACAGCACTGCATCAACAGTGGTGCCTCTGCACTCTCTGGAGTCACTGCACTGCATCCCCAGTGGTGCCAGTGCACTCTCTGGACTCACTGCACTGCATACCCGGTGGTGCCACTGCACTCTCTGGACTCACTGCACTGCATCACCATTGGTGCCAGGGCACTCTCCGGACTCACTGCAGTGCATCCCCAGTGGTGCCAGTGCACTCTCTGGACTCACTGCAGTGCATCCCAAGTGCTGCCAGTGCACTCTCTGGACTCACTGCAGTGCACCCCCACTGGTGCCAGTGCACTCTCCGGAATCACTGCAGTGCATCCCCAGTGGTGCCAGTGCACTCTCTGGACTCACTGCACTGCATCCCCAGTGGTGCCAGTGCGCTCTCTGGACTCACTGCATTGCATCCGCAGTGGTGCCAGTGCACTCTCTGGACTCACTGCACTGCATCCCCAGTGGTGCCACTGCACTCTCTGGACTCACTGCACTGCATCACCATTGGTGCCAGTGCACTCTCCGGACTCACTGCAGTGCATCCGCAGTGGTGCCAGTGCACTCTTTTGAGTCACTGCAGTGCATCCCCAGTGGTGCCAGTGCACTCTCTGGACTCACTGCAGTGCATCCCCAGTGGTGCCAGTGCACTCTCTGCACTCACTGCACTGCATCACCAGTGGTGCCAGTGCACTCTCTGGACTCACTGCAGTGCATCCCCAGTGGTGCCAGTGCACTCTCTGGACTCACTGCACTGCATCCCCAGTGGTGCCAGTGCACTCTCTGCCCTCACTGCAGTGCATCCCCAGTGGTGCCAGTGCAATCTCTGGGCTCACCGGGGTGCATCCCCAGTGGTGCCAGTGCACTCTTTCAAGTCACTGCAGTGCATCCCCAGTGGTGCCAGTGCACTCTCTGGACTCACTGAACTGCATCCCCAGTGGTGCCAGTGCACTCTCTGGACTCACTGCACTGCATCCCCAGTGGTGCCAGTGCACTCTCTGGACTCACTGCACTTCATCCCCAGTGGTGCCAGTGCACTCTCTGGACTCACTGCATTGCATCCCCAGTGGTGCCAGTGCACTCTCTGGACTCACTGCACTGCATCCCCAGTGGTGCCAGTGCACTCTCTGGACTCACTGCACTGCATCACCATTGGTGCCAGGGCACTCTCCGGACTCACTGCAGTGCATCCGCAGTGGTGCCAGTGCACTCTTTCGAGTCACTGCAGTGCATCCCCAGTGGTGCCAGTGCACTCTCTGGACTCACTGCACTGCATCCCCAGTGGTGCCAGTGCACTCTCTGCACTCACTGCACTGCATCCCCAGTGTTCCCAGAGCACTCTCTGGACTCACTGCAGTGCATCCCCAGTGGTGCCAGTGCACTCTCTGGACTCACTGCAGTGCATCCCCAGTGGTGCCAGTGCACTCTCTGGACTCACTGCACTGCATCCCCAGTGGTGCCACTGCACTCTCTGGACTCACTGCACTGCATCACCATTGGTGCAAGGGCACTCTCCGGACTCACTGCAGTGCATCCGCAGTGGTGCCAGTGCACTCTTTTGAGTCACTGCAGTGCATCCCCAGTGGTGCCAGTGCACTCTCTGGACTCACTGCAGTGCATCCCCAGTGGTGCCAGTGCACTCTCTGCACTCACTGCACTGCATCACCAGTGGTGCCAGTGCACTCTCTGGACTCACTGCAGTGCATCCCCAGTGGTGCCAGTGCACTCTCTGGACTCACTGCACTGCATCCCCAGTGGTGCCAGTGCACTCTCTGCCCTCACTGCAGTGCATCCCCAGTGGTGCCAGTGCAATCTCTGGGCTCACCGGGGTGCATCCCCAGTGGTGCCAGTGCACTCTTTCAAGTCACTGCAGTGCATCCCCAGTGGTGCCAGTGCACTCTCTGGACTCACTGAACTGCATCCCCAGTGGTGCCAGTGCACTCTCTGGACTCACTGCACTGCATCCCCAGTGGTGCCAGTGCACTCTCTGGACTCACTGCACTTCATCCCCAGTGGTGCCAGTGCACTCTCTGGACTCACTGCATTGCATCCCCAGTGGTGCCAGTGCACTCTCTGGACTCACTGCACTGCATCCCCAGTGGTGCCAGTGCACTCTCTGGACTCACTGCACTGCATCACCATTGGTGCCAGGGCACTCTCCGGACTCACTGCAGTGCATCCGCAGTGGTGCCAGTGCACTCTTTCGAGTCACTGCAGTGCATCCCCAGTGGTGCCAGTGCACTCTCTGGACTCACTGCACTGCATCCCCAGTGGTGCCAGTGCACTCTCTGCACTCACTGCACTGCATCCCCAGTGTTCCCAGAGCACTCTCTGGACTCACTGCAGTGCATCCCCAGTGGTGCCAGTGCACTCTCTGGACTCACTGCAGTGCATCCCCAGTGGTGCCAGTGCACTCTCTGGACTCACTGCACTGCATCCCCAGTGGTGCCAGTGCACTCTCTGCACTCACTGCACTGCATCACCAGTGGTGCCAGTGCACTCTCTGGACTCACTGCACTGCATCCCCAGTGGTGCCAGTGCACTCTCTGGACTCACTGCACTGCATCCCCAGTGGTGCCAGTGCACTCTCTGGAGTCGCAGCACTGCATCCCCAGTGGTGCCTCTGCACTCTCTGGAGTCACTGCACTGCATCCCCAGTGCTGATAGTGCACTCTCTGGACTCACTGCACTGCATCCCCAGTGGTGCCAGTGCACTCTCTGGACTCACTGCAGTGCATCCCCAGTGGTGCCAGTGCACTCTCTGGACTCACTGCACTGCATCCCCAGTGGTGCCAGTGCACTCTCTGGACTCACTGCACTTCATCCCCAGTGGTGCCAGTGCACTCTCTGGACTCACTGCATTGCATCCCCAGTGGTGCCAGTGCACTCTCTGGACTCACTGCACTGCATCCCCAGTGGTGCCAGTGCACTCTCTGGACTCACTGCACTGCATCACCATTGGTGCCAGGGCACTCTCCGGACTCACTGCAGTGCATCCGCAGTGGTGCCAGTGCACTCTTTCGAGTCACTGCAGTGCATCCCCAGTGGTGCCACTGCACTCTCTGGACTCACTGCAGTGCATCCCCAGTGGTGCCAGTGCACTCTCCGGACTCACTGCACTGCATCCCCAGTGGTGCCAGTGCACTCTCTGGACTCACTGCAGTGCATCCCCAGTCGTGCCAGTGCACTCTCTGCACTCACTGCACTGCATCCCCAGTGGTGCCAGTGCACTCTCTGCACTCACTGCACTGCATCCCCGGTGCCCCAGAGCACTCTCTGGACTCACCGAGGTGCATCCCCAGTGGTGCCAGTGCACTCTCTGGACTCACCGCACTGCATCACCAGTGGTGCCAGTGCACTCTCTGGACTCACTGCACTGCATCCCCAGTGGTGCCACTGCACTCTCTGGAGTCACTGCGCTGCATCCCCAGTGGTGCCAGTGCCCTCTGTGGACTCACTGCACTACATCCCCTGTGGGGCCAGTGCACTCTCTGGACTCACTGCAGTGCATCCCCAGTGGTGCGAGTGCACTCTCTGGACTCACCGGGGTGCATCCCCAGTGGTGCCAGTGCACTCTCTGGACTCACCGGGGTGCATCCCCAGTGGTGCCAGTGCACTCTCTGGAGTCACTGCAGTGCATCCCCAGTGGTGCCAGTGCACTCTGTGGACTCACTGCACTGCATCCCCAGTGTTGCCAGTGCACTCTCTGGAGTCACTGCACTGCATCCCCAGTGGTGCCAGTGCACTCTCTGGACTCACTGCACTGCATCCCCAGTGGTGCCAGTGCACTCTCTGGACTCACTGCAGTGCATCCCCAGTGGCGCCAGTGCACTCTCTGGACTTACTGCACTGCATCCCATTGGTGCTAGTGTACTCTCTGGACTCACTGCACTGCATCCGCAGTGGTGCCAGTGCACTCTCTGCACTCACTGCACTGCATCAACAGTGTTGCCTCTGCACTCTCTGCCCTCACTGCAGTGCATCCCCAGTGGTGCCAGTGCACTCTCTGGACTCACTGTAGTGCATCCCCAGTGGTGCCAGTGCACTCTCTGGACTCACTGCACTGCGTCCCCAGTGGTGCCAGTGCACTCTCTGGACTCACTGCAGTGCATCCCCAGTGGTGCCTTTGCACTCTCAGGACTCACTGCACTGCATCCCCAGTGGTGCCAGTGCACTCTCTGGACTCACTGCACTGCATCCCCAGTGGTGCCAGTGCACTCTCTGGACTCAGTGCACTGCATCCCCAATGGTGCCACTGCACTCTCTGGACTCACTGCAGTGCATCCCCAGTGGTGCCAGTGCACTCTCTGGACTCACTGCACTGCATCCCCAGTGGTGCCAGTGCACTCTCTGGACTCACTGCACTGCATCCCCAGTGGTGCCACTGCACTCTCTGAGCTCACTGCAGTGCATCCCCAGTGGTGCCAGTGCACTCTCTGGACTCACTGCACTGCATCCCCAGTGGTGCCAGTGCACTCTCTGGAGTCACTGCACTGCATCCCCAGTGGTGCCAGTGCACTCTCTGAGCTCACTGCAGTGCATCCCCAGTGGTGCCAGTGCACTCTCTGGACTCACTGCACTGCATCCCCAGTGGTGCCAGTGCACTCTCTGGACTCACTGCACTGCATCCCCAGTGGTGCCAGTGCACTGTCTGGACTCACTGCAGTGTATCGCCAGTGGAGCCGGTGCACTCTCTGGACTCACTAAACTGCATCCCCAGTGGTGCCAGAGAAATCTCTGGTCTCACTGCAGTGCATCCCCAGTGGTGCCAGTGCACTCTCTGGACTCACTGCATCCCCAGTGGTGCCAGGGCACTCTCTGGACTCACAGCACTGCATCCCCATTGGTGCCAGTGCACTCTCTGGACTCACTGCACTAAAACCCCAGTGGTGCCAGTTCAGTCTCTGGACTCACTGCACTGCATCCCCAGTGGTGCCAGTGCACTCTCTGGACTCACCGGGGTGCATCCCCAGTGGTGCCAGTGCACTCTCTGGACTCACTGCACTGCATCCCCTGTGGTGCCAGTACACTCTCTGGACTCACTGCAGTGCATCCCCAGGGGTGACAGTGTACTCTCTGGACTACACTGCACTGCATCACCAGCGGTGCCAGTGCACTCTCTGGACTCACTGCACTGCATCCCCAGTGGTGCCAGTGCACTTTCTGGAGTCACTGCAGTGCATCCCCTGTTGTGCCAGTGCACTCTCTGCACTCAGTGCACTGCATCCCCAGAAGTGCCAGTGCACTCACTGGACTCACTGCACTGCATCCCCAGAGGTTCCATTGCACTCTCTGGACTCACTGCATTGGATCCCCAGTGGTGTCAGTGCACTCTCTGGACTCAGTGCAGTGCATCCCCAGTGGTGCCAGTGCACTCTCGGGACTCATTGCAGTGCTTCCCCACTGGTGCCAGTGCACTCTCTGGACTCACTGCACTGCATCCCCAGTGGTGCCAGTGCACTCTCTGCACTCACTGCAGTGCATCACCAGTGGTGCCAGTGCACTCTCTGGAGTCACTGCACTGCATCCCCAGTGGAGCCAGTGCACTCTCTGGACTCATTGCACTGCATTCCCAGTGGTGCCAGTGCACTCTATGGACTCACTGCACTGTGTCCCCAGTGGTGCCAGTGCACTCTCTGGACCCACTGCAGTGCATCCCCACTGGTGCCAGTGCACTCTCTGGACTCACTGCACTGCATCCCCAATGGTGCCAGTGCACTCTCTGTAGTCACTGCACTGCGTCCCCAGTGGTGCCAGTGCACTCTCTGGACTCACTGCAGTGTATCCCCTGTGGTGCCAGTGCACTCTGTGGACTCACTGCACTGCATCCCAGTTGTGCCAGTGCACTCTCTGGACTCACTGCACTGCATCCCCAAGGTGCCAGTGCGCTCTCTGGACTCAACTGCACTGCATCCCCAGTGGTGCCAGTGCACTCTCTGGACTCACTGCACTGCATCCCCAGTGGTGCCAGTGCACTCTCTGGACTCACTGCAATTCATCCCTAGTGGTGCCAGTGCACTCTCTGGACTCACTGCATTGCATTCCCGGTGGTGCCAGAGCACTCTCTGGACTCACTGCACTGCATCCCCAGTGGTGTCACTGCACTCACTGGACTCACTGCACTGCATCACCATTGGTGCCAGGGCACTCTCCAGACTCACTGCAGTGCATCCGCAGTGGTGCCAGTGCACTCTTTCGAGTCACTGCAGTGCATCCCCAGTGGTGCCAGTGCACTCTCTGGACTCACTGCACTGCATCCCCAGTGGTGCCAGTGCACTCTCTGGACTCACTGCAGTGCATCCCCAGTGGTGCCAGTGCACTCTCTGGACTCACTGCACTGCATCCCCAGTGGTGCCACTGCACTCTCTGGACTCATTGCACTGCATCACCATTGGTGCCAGTGGACTCTCCGGACTCACTGCAGTGCATCCGCAGTGGTGCCAGTGCACTCTTTTGAGTCACTGCAGTGCATCCCCAGTGGTGCCAGTGCACTCTCTGGACTCACTGCAGTGCATCCCCAGTGGTGCCAGTGCACTCTCTGTACTCACTGCACTGCATCACCTGTGGTGCCAGTGCACTCTCTGGACTCACTGCAGTGCATCCCCAGTGGTGCCAGTGCACTCTCTGGACTCACTGCACTGCATCCCCAGTGCTGCCAGTGCACTCTCTGGACTCACTGCAGTGCATCCCCAGTGGTGCCAGTGCACTCTCTGGACTCACTGCAGTGCATCCCCAGTGGTGCCAGTGCACTCTCTGGACTCACTGCAGTGCATCCCCAGTGGTGCCAGTGCACTCTCTGGACTCACTGCACTTCATCCCCAGTGGTGCCAGTGCACTCTCTGGACTCACTGCATTGCATCCCCAGTGGTGCCAGTGCACTCTCTGGACTCACGGCACTGCATCCCCAGTGGTGCCACTGCACTCTCTGGACTCACTGCACTGCATCAACATTGGTGCCAGGGCACTCTCCGGACTCACTGCAGTGCATCCGCAGTGGTGCCAGTGCACTCTCTGGACTCACTGCACTGCATCCCCAGTGGTGCCAGTGCACTCTCTGGACTCACTGCACTGCATCCCCAGTGGTGCCAGAGCACTCTCTGGACTCACTGCAGTGCTTCCGCACTGGTGCCAGTGCACTCTCTGCACTCACTGCACTGCATCAACAGTGTTGCCTCTGCACTCTCTGGAGTCACTGCACTGCATCCCCAGTGGTGCCAGTGCACTCTCTGGACTCACTGTAGTGCATCCCCAGTGGTGCCAGTGCACTCTCTGGACTCACTGCACTGCGTCCCCAGTGGTGCCAGTGCACTCTCTGGACTCACTGCAGTGCATCCCTTGTGGTGCCTTTGCACTCTCAGGACTCACTGCACTGCATCCCAAATGGTGCCACTGCACTCTCTGGACTCACTGCAGTGCATCCCCAGTGGTGCCAGTGCACTCTCTGGACTCACTGCACTGCATCCCCAGTGGTGCCAGTGCACTCTCTGAGCTCACTGCACTGCATCCCCAGTGGTGCCAGTGCACTCTCTGAGCTCACTGCAGTGCATCCCCAGTGGTGCCAGTGCACTCTCTGGACTCACTGCACTGCGTCCCCAGTGGTGCCAGTGCACTCTCTGGACTCACTGCAGTGCATCCCCAGTGGTGCCTTTGCACTCTCAGGACTCACTGCACTGCATCCCCACTGGTGCCAGTGCACTCTCTGGACTCACTGCACTGCATCCCCAGTGGTGCCAGTGCACTCTCTGGACTCAGTGCACTGCATCCCCAATGGTGCCACTGCACTCTCTGGACTCACTGCAGTGCATCCCCAGTGGTGCCAGTGCACTCTCTGCACTCACTGCACTGCATCCCCAGTGGTGCCAGTGCACTCTCTGAGCTCACTGCACTGCATCCCCAGTGGTGCCAGTGCACTCTCTGAGCTCACTGCAGTGCATCCCCAGTGGTGCCAGTGCACTCTCTGGACTCACTGCACTGCATCCCCAGTGGTGCCAGTGCACTCTCTGGACTCACTGCACTGCATCCCCAGTGGTGCCAGTGCACTCTCTGAGCTCACTGCAGTGCATCCCCAGTGGTGCCAGTGCACTCTCTGGACTCACTGCACTGCATCCCCAGTGGTGCCAGTGCACTCTCTGGACTCACTGCACTGCATCCCCAGTGGTGCCAGTGCACTGTCTGGACTCACTGCAGTGTATCGCCATTGGAGCCGGTGCACTCTCTGGACTCACTAAACTGCATCCCCAGTGGTGCCAGAGAAATCTCTGGTCTCACTGCAGTGCATCCCCAGTGGTGCCAGTGCACTCTCTGGACTCACTGCATCCCCAGTGGTGCCAGGGCACTCTCTGGACTCACAGCTCTGCATCCCCATTGGTGCCAGTGCACTCTCTGGACTCACTGCACTAAAACCCCAGTGGTGCCAGTGCAGTCTCTGGACTCACTGCACTGCATCCCCAGTGGTGCCAGTGCACTCTCTGGACTCACCGGGGTGCATCCCCAGTGGTGCCAGTGCACTCTCTGGACTCACTGCACTGCATCCCCTGTGGTGCCAGTACACTCTCTGGACTCACTGCAGTGCATCCCCAGGGGTGACAGTGTACTCTCTGGACTCACTGCACTGCATCACCAGCGGTGCCAGTGCACTCTCTGGACTCACTGCACTGCATCCCCAGTGGTGCCAGTGCACTTTCTGGAGTCACTGCAGTGCATCCCCTGTTGTGCCAGTGCACTCTCTGCACTCAGTGCACTGCATCCCCAGAAGTGCCAGTGCACTCTCTGGACTCACTGCACTGCATCCCCAGTGGTGCCACTGCACTCTCTGGACTCATTGCACTGCATCACCATTGGTGCCAGTGGACTCTCCGGACTCACTGCAGTGCATCCGTAGTGGTGCCAGTGCACTCTTTTGAGTCACTGCAGTGCATCCCCAGTGGTGCCAGTGCACTCTCTGGACTCACTGCAGTGCATCCCCAGTGGTGCCAGTGCACTCTCTGTACTCACTGCACTGCATCACCAGTGGTGCCAGTGCACTCTCTGGACTCACTGCAGTGCATCCCCAGTGGTGCCAGTGCACTCTCTGGACTCACTGCACTGCATCCCCAGTGCTGCCAGTGCACTCTCTGGACTCACTGCAGTGCATCCCCAGTGGTGCCAGTGCACTCTCTGGACTCACTGCAGTGCATCCCCAGTGGTGCCAGTGCACTCTCTGGACTCACTGCAGTGCATCCCCAGTGGTGCCAGTGCACTCTCTGGACTCACTGCACTTCATCCCCAGTGGTGCCAGTGCACTCTCTGGACTCACTGCATTGCATCCCCAGTGGTGACGGTGCACTCTCTGGACTCACGGCACTGCATCCCCAGTGGTGCCACTGCACTCTCTGGACTCACTGCACTGCATCACCATTGGTGCCAGGGCACTCTCCGGACTCACTGCAGTGCATCCGCAGTGGTGCCAGTGCACTCTCTGGACTCACTGCACTGCATCCCCAGTGGTGCCAGTGCACTCTCTGGACTCACAGCAGTGCATCCCCAGTGGTGCCAGAGCACTCTCTGGACTCACTGCAGTGCTTCCGCACTGGTGCCAGTGCACTCTCTGCACTCACTGCACTGCATCAACAGTGTTGCTTCTGCACTCTCTGGAGTCACTGCACTGCATCCCCAGTGGTGCCAGTGCACTCTCTGGACTCACTGTAGTGCATCTCCAGTGGTGCCAGTGCACTCTCTGGACTCACTGCACTGCGTCCCCAGTGGTGCCAGTGCACTCTCTGGACTCACTGCAGTGCATCCCTTGTGGTGCCTTTGCACTCTCAGGACTCACTGCACTGCATCCCCAGTGGTGCCAGTGCACTCTCTGGACTCACTGCACTGCATCCCCAGTGGTGCCAGTGCACTCTCTGGACTCAGTGCACTGCATCCCCAGTGGTGCCACTGCACTCTCTGGACTCACTGCAGTGCATCCCCAGTGGTGCCAGTGCACTCTCTGGACTCACTGCACTGCATCCCCAGTGGTGCCAGTGCACTCTCTGAGCTCACTGCACTGCATCCCCAGTGGTGCCAGTGCACTCTCTGAGCTCACTGCAGTGCATCCCCAGTGGTGCCAGTGCACTCTCTGGACTCACTGCACTGCATCCCCAGTGGTGCCAGTGCACTCTCTGGACTCACTGCACTGCATCCCCAGTGGTGCCAGTGCACTCTCTGAGCTCACTGCAGTGCATCCCCAGTGGTGCCAGTGCACTCTCTGGACTCACTGCACTGCATCCCCAGTGGTGCCAGTGCACTCTCTGGACTCACTGCACTGCATCCCCAGTGGTGCCAGTGCACTGTCTGGACTCACTGCAGTGTATCGCCATTGGAGCCGGTGCACTCTCTGGACTCACTAAACTGCATCCCCAGTGGTGCCAGAGAAATCTCTGGTCTCACTGCAGTGCATCCCCAGTGGTGCCAGTGCACTCTCTGGACTCACTGCATCCCCAGTGGTGCCAGGGCACTCTCTGGACTCACAGCACTGCATCCCCAGTGGTGCCAGTGCACTCTCTGGACTCACTGCACTAAAACCCCAGTGGTGCCAGTGCAGTCTCTGGACTCACTGCACTGCATCCCCAGTGGTGCCAGTGCACTCTCTGGACTCACCGGGGTGCATCCCCAGTGGTGCCAGTGCACTCTCTGGACTCACTGCACTGCATCCCCTGTGGTGCCAGTACACTCTCTGGACTCACTGCAGTGCATCCCCAGGGGTGACAGTGTACTCTCTGGACTCACTGCACTGCATCACCAGCGGTGCCAGTGCACTCTCTGGACTCACTGCACTGCATCCCCAGTGGTGCCAGTGCACTTTCTGGAGTCACTGCAGTGCATCCCCTGTTGTGCCAGTGCACTCTCTGCACTCAGTGCACTGCATCCCCAGAAGTGCCAGTGCACTCACTGGACTCACTGCACTGCATCCCCCGTGGTTCCATTGCACTCTCTGGACTCACTGCATTGGATCACCAGTGGTGTCAGTGCACTCTCTGGACTCACTGCACTGCATCCCCAGTGGTGCCAGTGCACTCTCGGGACTCACTGCAGTGCTTCCCCACTGGTGCCAGTGCACTCTCTGGACTCACTGCACTGCATCCCCAGTGGTGCCAGTGCACTCTCTGGACTCACTGCAGTGCATCACCAGTGGTGCCAGTGCACTCTCTGGAGTCACTGCACTGCATCCCCAGTGGAGCCAGTGCACTCTCTGGACTCACTGCACTGCATTCCAATGGTGCCAGTGCACTCTATGGACTCACTGCACTGCATCCCCAGTGGTGCCAGTGCACTCTCTGGACCCACTGCAGTGCATCCCCACTGGTGCCAGTGCACTCTCTGGACTCACTGCACTGCATCCCCAATGGTGCCAGTGCACTCTCTGGAGTCACTGCACTGCGTCCCCAGTGGTGCCAGTGCACTCTCTGGACTCACTGCAGTGTATCCCCTGTGGTGCCAGTGCACTCTGTGGACTCACTGCACTGCATCCCAGTGGTGCCAGTGCACTCTCTGGACTCACTGCACTGCATCCCCAAGGTGCCAGTGCGTTCTCTGGACTCAACTGCACTGCATCCCCAGTGGTGCCAGTGCACTCTCTGGACTCACTGCACTGCATCCCCAGTGGTGCCAGTGCACTCTCTGGACTCACTGCACTTCATCCCTAGTGGTGCCAGTGCACTCTCTGGACTCACTGCATTGCATTCCCGGTGGTGCCAGAGCACTCTCTGGACTCACTGCACTGCATCCCCAGTGGTGTCACTGCACTCACTGGACTCACTGCACTGCATCACCATTGGTGCCAGGGCACTCTCCAGACTCACTGCAGTGCATCCGCAGTGGTGCCAGTGCACTCTTTCGAGTCACTGCAGTGCATCCCCAGTGGTGCCAGTGCACTCTCTGGACTCACTGCACTGCATCCCCAGTGGTGCCAGTGCACTCTCTGGAATCACTGCAGTGCATCCCCAGTGGTGCCAGTGCACTCTCTGGACTCACTGCATTGCATCCCCAGTGGTGCCAGTCCACTCTCTGGACTCACTGCACTGCATCCCCAGTGGTGCCACTGCACTCTCTGGACTCATTGCACTGCATCACCATTGGTGCCAGTGCACTCTCCGGACTCACTGCAGTGCATCCGCAGTGGTGCCAGTGCACTCTTTTGAGTCACTGCAGTGCATCCCCAGTGGTGCCAGTGCACTCTCTGGACTCACTGCAGTGCATCCCCAGTGGTGCCAGTGCACTCTCTGGACTCACTGCACTGCATCCCCAGTGCTGCCAGTGCACTCTCTGGACTCACTGCAGTGCATCCCCAGTGGTGCCAGTGCACTCTCTGGACTCACTGCACTGCATCCCCAGTGCTGCCAGTGCACTCTCTGGACTCACTGCAGTGCATCCCCAGTGGTGCCAGTGCACTCTCTGGACTCACTGCAGTGCATCCCCAGTGGTGCCAGTGCACTCTCTGGACTCACTGCAGTGCATCCCCAGTGGTGCCAGTGCACTCTCTGGACTCACTGCACTTCATCCCCAGTGGTGCCAGTGCACTCTCTGGACTCACGGCACTGCATCCCCAGTGGTGCCACTGCACTCTCTGGACTCACTGCACTGCATCACCATTGGTGCCAGGGCACTCTCCGGACTCACTGCAGTGCATCCGCAGTGGTGCCAGTGCACTCTTTCGAGTCACTGCAGTGCATCCCCAGTGGTGCCAGTGCACTCTCTGGACTCACTGCACTGCATCCCCAGTGGTGCCAGTGCACTCTCTGGACTCACTGCAGTGCATCCCCAGTGGTGCCAGTGCACTCTCTGGACTCACTGCACTGCATCCCCAGTGGTGCCACTGCACTCTCTGGACTCACTGCACTGCATCACCATTGGTGCCAGGGCACTCTCCGGACTCACTGCAGTGCATCCGCAGTGGTGCCAGTGCACTCTTTCGAGTCACTGCACTGCATCCCCATTAGTTCCAGTGCATTCTCTGGACTCATTGCAGTGCATCCCCAGTGGTGCCAGTGCACTCTCTGCACTCACTGCACTGCATCCCCAGTGGTGCCAGGGCACTCTCCGGACTCACTGCAGTGCATCCGCAGTGGTGCCAGTGCACTCTTTCGAGTCACTGCAGTGCATCCCCAGTGGTGCCAGTGCACTCTCTGGACTCACTGCAGTGCATCCCCAGTGCTGCCAGTGCACTCTCTGGACTCACTGCAGTGCATCCCCAGTGGTGCCAGTGCACTCTCTGGACTCACTGCACTGCATCCCCAGTGGTGCCAGTGCACTCTCCGGAATCACTGCACTGCATCCCCAGTGGTGTCAGTGCACTCTCTGGACTCACTGCAGTGCATCCCCAGTGGTGCCCGTGCACTCTCTGGACTCACTGCACTGCATCCCCAGTGGTGCCAGTGCACTCTCTGGACTCACTGCAGTGCATCCCCAGTGCTGCCAGTGCACTCTCTGGACTCACTGCAGTGGATCCCCAGTGGTGCCAGTGCACTCTCTGGACTCACAGCACTGCATCCCCAGTGGTGCCAGTGCACTCTCTGGAGTCACAGCACTGCATCAACAGTGGTGCCTCTGCACTCTCTGGAGTTACTGCACTGCGTCCCCAGTGGTGCCAGTGCACTCTCTGGACTCACTGCAGTGCATCCCCAGTGCTGACAGTGCACTCTCTGGACTCACTGCAGTGCATCCCCAGTGGTGCCAGTGCACTCTCTGGACTCACTGCAGTGCATCCCAAGTGCTGCCAGTGCACTCTCTGGACTCACTGCAGTGCACCCCCACTGGTGCCAGTGCACTCTCCGGAATCACTGCAGTGCATCCCCAGTGGTGCCAGTGCACTCTCTGGACTCACTGCGCTGCATCCCCAGTGGTGCCAGTGCACTCTCTGGACTCACTGCATTGCATCCCCAGTGGTGCCAGTGCACTCTCTGGACTCACTGCACTGCATCCCCAGTGGTGCCAGGGCACTCTCTGGACTCACTGCAGTGCATCCCCAGTGGTGCCAGTGCACTCTCTGCCCTCACTGCAGTGCATCCCCAGTGGTGCCAGTGCACTCTCTGCACTCACTGCAGTGCATCCCCAGTGGTGCCAGTGCAATCTCTGGGCTCACCGGGGTGCATCCCCAGTGGTGCCAGTGCACTCTCTGGACTCACTGCAGTGCATCCCCAGTGGTGCCAGTGCACTCTCTGGACTCACTGCACTGCATCCCCAGTGGTGCCAGGGCACTCTCTGCACTCACTGCACTGCATCCCCAGTGGTGCCAGTGCACTCTCTGGACTCACTGCACTGCAACCCCAGTGGTGCCAGTGCACTCTCTGGACTCACTGCAGTGCACCCCCAGTGCTGCCAGTGCACTCTCTGGACTCACTGCACTGCATCCCCAGTGGTGCCAGTGCACTCTCTGGACTCACTGCACTGCATCCCCAAGGTGCCAGGGCACTCTCTGGACTCAACTGCACTGCATCCCCAGTGCTGCCAGTGCACTCTCTGGACTCACTGCAGTGCATCCCCAGTGGTGCCAGTGCACTCTCTGGACTCACTGCACTGCATCCCCAGTGGTGCCAGTGCACTCTCTGGACTCACTGCACTGCATCCCCAGTGGTGCCAGTGCACTCTCTGGACTCACTGCAGTTCATCCCCAGTGGTGCCAGTGCACTCTCTGGACTCACTGCATTGCATCCCCAGTGGTGCCAGTGCACTCTCTGGACTCACTGCACTGCATCCCCAGTGGTGTCACTGCACTCTCTGGACTCACTGCACTGCATCACCATTGGTGCCAGGGCACTCTCTGCACTTACGGCAGTGCATCCGCAGTGGTGCCAGTGCACTCTTTCGACTCACTGCAGTGCATCCCCAGTGGTGCCAGTGCACTCTCTGGACTCACTGCACTGCATCCCCAGTGGTGCCAGTGCACTCTCTGGAATCACTGCAGTGCATCCCCAGTGGTGCCAGTGCACTCTCTGGACTCACTGCACTGCATCCCCAGTGGTGCCAGTGCACTCTCTGGACTCACTGCACTGCATCCCCAGTGGTGCCACTGCACTCTCTGGACTCCCTGCACTGCATCACCATTGGTGCCAGTGCACTCTCCGGACTCACTGCAGTGCATCCGCAGTGGTGCCAGTGCACTCTTTTGAGTCACTGCAGTGCATCCCCAGTGGTGCCAGTGCACTCTCTGGACTCACTGCAGTGCATCCCCAGTGGTGCCAGTGCACTCTCTGCACTCACTGCACTGCATCACCAGTGGTGCCAGTGCACTCTCTGGACTCACTGCAGTGCATCCCCAGTGGTGCCAGTGCACTCTCTGGACTCACTGCACTGCATCCCCAGTGGTGCCAGTGCACTCTCTGGAATCGCAGCACTGCATCAACAGTGGTGCCTCTGCACTCTCTGGAGTCACTGCACTGCATCCCCAGTGCTGATAGTGCACTCTCTGGACTCACTGCAGTGCATCCCCAGTGGTGCCAGTGCACTCTCTGGACTCACTGCAGTGCATCCCCAGTCGTGCCAGTGCACTCTCTGGAGTCACTGCAGTGTATCCCCAGTGGTGCCAGTGCACTCTCTGGACTCACTGAACTGCATCCCCAGTGGTGCCAGAGCACTCTCTGGACTCACTGCACTGCATCCCCAGTGCTGCCAGTGCACTCTCTGCACTCACTGCAGTGCATCGCCAGTGGTGCCAGTGCACTCTCTGGACTCACTGCACTGCATCACAAGTGGTGCCAGTGCACTCTCTGGACTCAGTGCACTGCATCCCCAGTGGTGCCAGTGCACTCTCTGCACTCACTGCATTGCATCCCCAGTGGTGCCAGTGCACTCTCTGGACTCACTGCACTGCATCCCCAGTGGTGCCACTGCACTCTCTGGACTCACTGCACTGCATCACCATTGGTGCCAGGGCACTCTCCGGACTCACTGCACTGCATCCCCAGTGGTGCCAGTGCACTCTTTCGAGTCACTGCAGTCCATCCCCAGTGGTGCCAGTGCACTCTCTGGACTCAGTGCACTGCATCCCCAGTGGTGCCAGTGCACTCTCTGGACTCACTGCAGTGCATCCCCAGTGGTGCCAGTGCACTCTCTGGACTCACTGCACTGCATCCCCAGTGGTGCCAGTGCACTCTCTGGAATCACTGCAGTGCATCCCCAGTGGTGCCAGTGCACTCTCTGTACTCACTGCACTGAATCACCTGTGGTGCCAGTGCACTCTCTGGACTCACTGCAGTGCATCCCCAGTGGTGCCAGTGCACTCTCTGAACTCACCGCACTGCATCCCCAGTGGTGTCAGTGCACTCTCTGGACTCACTGCACTGCATCCCCTGTGGTGCCAGTGCACTCTGTGGACACATCGCATTGCATCCCCAGTGGTGCCAGTGCACTCTCTGGACTCACTGCACTGCATCCCCAGTGGTGCCAGTGCACTCTCTGGACTCACTGCACTACATCCCCAGTGGTGCCAGTGCACTCTCTGGACTCACGGCACTGCATCCCCAGTGGTGCCAGTGCACTCTCTGGAGTCACTGCACTGCATCCTCAGTGGTGCCAGTGCACTCTCTGGACTCACTGCACTGCATCCCCAGTGGTGCCAGGGCACTCTCTGGACTCACTGCACTGCATCCCCAGTGGTCCCACTGCACTCTCTGCCCTCACTGCAGTGCATCCCCAGTGGTGCCAGTGCACTCTCTGCACTCACTGCAGTGCATCCCCAGTGGTGCCAGTGCAATCTCTGGGCTCACCGGGGTGCATCCCCAGTGGTGCCAGTGCACTCTCTGGACTCACTGCACTGCATCACCTGTGGTGCCAGTGCACTCTCTGGACTCACTGCAGTGCATCCCCAGTGGTGCCAGTGCACTCTCTGCACTCACTGCACTGCATCCCCAGTGGTGCCAGTGCACTCTCTGGACTCACTGCACTGCATCCCCAGTGGTGCCAGTGCACTCTCTGGACTCACTGCAGTGCATCCGCAGTGGTGCCAGTGCACTCTCTGGACTCACTGCACTGCATCCCCAGTAGTGCCAGTGCACTCTGAGGACTCACTGCGCTGCATCCCCAGTGGTGCCAGTGCACTCTCTGGACTCACTGCACTGCATCCCCAGTGGTGCCAGTGCACTCTCTGCACTCACTGCAGTGCATCCCCAGTGGTGCCAGTGCACTATCTGGACTCATTGCAGTGCATTCCCAGTGGTGCCAGTGCACTCTCTGAGTCACTGCACTGCATTCCCAGTGGTGCCAGTGCACTCTCTGTACTCACTGAACTGCATCCCCAGTGGTGCCAGTGCACTCTCTGGACTCACTGCAGTGCATCCCCAGTAGTGCCAGTGCACTCTCTGGACTCACTGCACTGCATCCCCAGTGGTGCCAGTGCACTCTCTGGAGTCACTGCACTGCATCCCCAGTGGTGCCACTGCACTCTCTGGACTCACTGCACTGCATCACCATTGGTGCCAGGGCACTCTCCGGACTCACTGCAGTGCATCCCCAGTGGTGCCAGTGCACTCTCTGGACTCACTGCATTGCATCCCCAGTGGTGCCAGTGCACTCTCTGGACTCACTGCAGTGCATCCCCAGTGGTGCCAGTGCACTCTCTGGACTCACTGCACTGCATTCCCAGTGGTGTCTGTGCAGTCTCTGGACTCACTACAGTTCATCCCCAGTGGAGCCAGTGCACTCTCTGGACTCACTGCACTGCATCCCCAGTGGTGCCAGTGCACTCTCTGGACTCACTGCACTCCATCCCCACTGGTGCCAGTCCACTCTCTGGACTCACTGCACTGCATCCCCAGTGGTGCCAGTGGACTCTCCGCACTCATGCACTGCATACCCAGTGGTGCCAGTGCACTCTTTGGACTCACTGCACTGCATGAACAGTGGTGCCAGTGCACTCTCTGGACTCACTGCACTGCATCCCCAGTGGTGCCAGTGTAGCCTCTGGACTCACTGTAGTGCATCCCCAGTGGTGCCAGTGCAATCTCAGGACTCACTGCAGTGCAGCTCCAGTTGGTGCCAGTGCAGTCTCTGGACTCACTGCACTGCATCCCCAGTGGTGCCAGTGCACTCTCTGGACTCACTGCAGTGCATCCCCAGTGGTGCCTGTGCACTCTCTGGAGTCACTGCAGTGTATCCCCAGTGGTGCCAGTGCACTCTCTGGA
The DNA here is from genome assembly GCF_040182565.1 of Anser cygnoides. Classification (NCBI taxonomy): domain Eukaryota; kingdom Metazoa; phylum Chordata; class Aves; order Anseriformes; family Anatidae; genus Anser; species Anser cygnoides. Next base: position 10,503,363 of record NC_089911.1, read on the forward strand.
CTCACTGAACTGCATCCCCAGTGGTGCCAGAGCACTCTCTGGACTCACTGCAGTGCATCCCCAGTGGTGCCTGTGCACTCTCTGGAGTCACTGCAGTGTATCCCCAGTGGTGCCAGTGCACTCTCTGTACTCACTGAACTGCATCCCCAGTGGTGCCAGTGCACTCTCTGGACTCACTGCAGTGCATCCCCAGTAGTGCCAGTGCACTCTCTGGACTCACTGCACTGCATCCCCAGTGGTGCCAGTGCACTCTCTGGAGTCACTGCACTGCATCCCCAGTGGTGCCACTGCACTCTCTGGACTCACTGCACTGCATCACCATTGGTGCCAGGGCACTCTCCGGACTCACTGCAGTGCATCCGCAGTGGTGTCAGTGCACTCTTTCGAGTCACTGCAGTTCATCCCCAGTGGTGCCAGTGCACTCTCTGGACTCACTGCAGTGCATCCCCAGTGGTGCCAGTGCACTCTCTGGACTCACTGCAGTGCATCCCCAGTGCTGCCAGTGCACTCTCTGGACTCACTGCACTGCATCCCCAGTGGTGCCAGTGCACTCTATGGACTCACAGCACTGCATCCCCAGTGGTGCCAGTGCACTCTCTGGAGTCACAGCACTGCATCCCCAGAGGTGCCTCTGCACTCTCTGGAGTCACTGCACTGCATCCCCAGTGGTGCCAGTGCACTCTCTGGACTCACTGCAGTGCATCCCCAGTGGTGCCAGTGCACTCTCTGGACTCACTGCAGTGCATCCCCAGTGGTGCCAGTGCACTCTCTGGACTCACTGCAGTGCATCCCAAGTGCTGCCAGTGCACTCTCCGGACTCACTGCAGTGCACCCCCACTGGTGCCAGTGCACTCTCCGGAATCACTGCAGTGCATCCCCAGTGGTGCCAGTGCACTCTCTGGACTCACTGCGCTGCATCCACAGTGGTGCCAGTGCACTCTCTGGACTCACTGCATTGCATCCCCAGTGGTGCCAGTGCACTCTCTGGACTCACTGCACAGCATCCCCAGTGGTGCCAGGGCACTCGCTGGACTCACTGCAGTGCATCCCCAGTGGTGCCAGTGCACTCTCTGCCCTCACTGCAGTGCATCCCCAGTGGTGCCAGTGCACTCTCTGCACTCACTGCAGTGCATCCCCAGTGGTGCCAGTGCAATCTCTGGGCTCACCGCGGTGCATCCCCAGTGGTGCCAGTGCACTCTCTGGACTCACTGCACTGCATCCCCAGTGGTGCCACTGCACTCTGTGGGCTCACCGCGGTGCATCCCCAGTGGTGCCAGTGCACTCTCTGGACTCACTGCACTGCATCCCCAGTGGTGCCAGTGCACTCTCTGGACTCACTGCACTGCATCCCCAGTGGTGACAGTGCACTCTCTGGACTCACTGCAGTGCACCCCCAGTGCTGCCAGTGCACTCTCTGGACTCACTGCACTGCATCCCCAGTGGTGCCACTGCACTCTCTGGACTCACTGCACTGCATCCCCAAGGTGCCAGGGCACTCTCTGGACTCAAGTGCACTGCATCCCCAGTGCTGCCAGTGCACTCTCTGGACTCACTGCAGTGCATCCCCAGTGGTGCCAGTGCACTCTCTGGACTCACTGCACTGCATCCCCAGTGGTGCCAGTGCACTCTCTGGACTCACTGCACTGCATCCCCAGTGGTGCCAGTGCACTCTCTGGACTCACTGCAGTTCATCCCCAGTGGTGCCAGTGCACTCTCTGGACTCACTGCACTGCATCCGCAGTGGTGTCACTGCACTCTCTGGACTCACTGCACTGCATCACCATTAGTGCCAGGGCACTCTCTGCACTCACGGCAGTGCATCCGCAGTGGTGCCAGTGCACTCTTTCGACTCACTGCAGTGCATCCCCAGTGGTGCCAGTGCACTCTCTGGACTCACTGCACTGCATCCCCAGTGGTGCCAGTGCACTCTCTGGAATCACTGCACTGCATCCCCAGTGGTGCCAGTGCACTCTCTGGACTCACTGCACTGCATCCCCAGTGGTGCCAGTGCACTCTCCGGACTCACTGCAGTGCATCCGCAGTGGTGCCAGTGCACTCTTTTGAGTCACTGCAGTGCAGCCCCAGTGGTGCCAGTGCACTCTCTGGACTCACTGCTGTGCATCCCCAGTGGTGCCAGTGCACTCTCTGCACTCACTGCACTGCATCACCAGTGGTGCCAGTGCACTCTCTGGACTCACTGCAGTGCATCCCCAGTGGTGCCAGTGCACTCTCTGGAGTCGCAGCACTGCATCAACAGTGGTGCCTCTGCACTCTCTGGAGTCACTGCACTGCATCCCCAGTGGTGTCAGTGCACTCTCTGGACTCACTGCAGTGCATCCCCAGTGGTGCCAGTGCACTCTCTGGACTCACTGCACTGCATCCCCAGTCGTGCCAGTGCACTCTCTGGACTCACTGCACTGCATCCCCAGTGGTGCCAGTGCACTCTCTGGACTCACTGCACTTCATCCGCAGTGGTGCCAGTGCACTCTCTGGACTCACTGCATTGCATCCCCAGTGGTGCCAGTGCACTCTCTGGACTCACTGCACTGCATCCCCACTGGTGCCAGTGCACTCTCTGGACTCACTGCACTGCATTCCCTTTTGTGCCAGTGCACTCTCTGGACTCACTGCAGTGCATCCCCAGTGGTGCCAGTGCACTCTCTGGACTCACTGCACTGCATCCCCTGTGGTGCCAGTGCACTCCCTGGACTCACTGCACTGCATCCCCAGTGGTGCCAGTGCACTCTCTGCACTCACTGCACTGCATCCCCAGTGTTCCCAGAGCACTCTCTGGACTCACTGCAGTGCATCCCAAGTGGTGCCAGTGCACTCTCTGGACTCACTGCACTGCAACCCCAGTGGTGCCAGTGCACTCTCTGGACTCACCGCACTGCATCCCCAGTGGTGCCAGTGCACTCTCCGGAATCACTGCACTGCATCCCCAGTGGTGTCAGTGCACTCTCTGGACTCACTGCAGTGCATCCCCAGTGGTGCCCGTGCACTCTCTGGACTCACTGCAGTGCATCCCCAGTGGTGCCAGTGCACTCTCTGGACTCACTGCATTGCATCCCCAGTGGTGCCAGTGCACTCTCTGGACTCACTGCAGTGCATCCGCAGTGGTGCCAGTGCACTCTCTGGACTCACTGCACTGCATCCCCAGTGGTGTCTGTGCAGTCTCTGGACTCACTACAGTTCATCCCCAGTGGAGCCAGTGCACTCTCTGGACTCACTGCACTGCATCCCCAGTGGTGCCAGTGCACTCTCTGGACTCACTGCACTCCATTCCCACTGGTGCCAGTCCACTCTCTGGACTCACTGCACTGCATCCCCAGTGGTGCCAGTGGACTCTCCGCACTCATGCACTGCATACCCAGTGGTGCCAGTGCACTCTCTGGACTCACTGCACTGCATGAACGGTGGTGCCAGTGCACTCTCTGGACTCACTGCACTGCATCCCCAGTGCTGCCAGTGTAGCCTCTGGACTCACTGTAGTGCATCCCCAGTGGTGCCAGTGCAATCTCAGGACTCACTGCAGTGCAGCTCCAGTTGGTGCCAGTGCAGTCTCTGGACTCACTGCACTGCATCCCCAGTGGTGCCAGTGCACTCTCTGGACTCACTGCAGTGCATCCCCAGTGGTGCCTGTGCACTCTCTGGAGTCACTGCAGTGTATCCCCAGTGGTGCCAGTGCACTCTCTGGACTCACTGAACTGCATCCCCAGTGGTGCCAGAGCACTCTCTGGACTCACTGCAGTGCATCCCCAGTGGTGCCTGTGCACTCTCTGGAGTCACTGCAGTGTATCCCCAGTGGTGCCAGTGCACTCTCTGGACTCACTGAACTGCATCCCCAGTGGTGCCAGTGCACTCTCTGGACTCACTGCAGTGCATCCCCAGTAGTGCCAGTGCACTCTCTGGACTCACTGCACTGCATCCCCAGTGGTGCCAGTGCACTCTCTGGACTCACTGCACTGCATCCCCAGTGGTGCCAGTGCACTCTCTGGACTCACTGCATTGCATCCCCAGTGGTGCCAGTGCACTCTCTGGACTCACTGCACTGCATCACCACTGGTGCCACTGCACTCTCTGGACTCACTGCACTGCATCACCATTGGTGCCAGGGCACTCTCCGGACTCACTGCAGTGCATCCGCAGTGGTGCCAGTGCACTCTTTCTAGTCACTGCAGTTCATCCCCAGTGGTGCCAGTGCACTCTCTGGACTCACTGCATTGCATCCCCAGTGGTGCCAGTGCACTCTCTGGACTCACTGCAGTGCATCCCCAGTGGTGCCAGTGCACTCTCTGGACTCACTGCAGTGCATCCCCAGTGCTGCCAGTGCACTCTCTGGACTCACTGCAGTGCATCCCCAGTGGTGCCAGTGCACTCTCTGGACTTACTGCAGTGCATCCCCAGTGGTGCCAGTGCACTCTCTGGACTCACTGCGCTGCATCCCCAGAGGTGCCTCTGCACTCTCTGGAGTCACTGCACTGCATCCCCAGTGGTGCCAGTGCACTCTCTGGACTCACTGCAGTGCATCCCCAGTGGTGCCAGTGCACTCTCTGGACTTACTGCAGTGCATCCCCAGTGGTGCCAGTGCACTCTCTGGAGTCACAGCACTGCATCCCCAGAGGTGCCTCTGCACTCTCTGGAGTCACTGCACTGCATCCCCAGTGGTGCCAGTGCACTCTCTGGACTCACTGCAGTGCATCCCCAGTGGTGCCAGTGCACTCTCTGGACTTACTGCAGTGCATCCCCAGTGGTGCCAGTGCACTCTCTGGAGTCACAGCACTGCATCCCCAGAGGTGCCTCTGCACTCTCTGGAGTCACTGCACTGCATCCCCAGTGGTGCCAGTGCACTCTCTGGACTCACTGCAGTGCACCCCCACTGGTGCCAGTGCACTCTCCGGAATCACTGCAGTGCATCCCCAGTGGTGCCAGTGCACTCTCTGGACTCACTGCGCTGCATCCACAGTGGTGCCAGTGCACTCTCTGGACTCACTGCATTGCATCCCCAGTGGTGCCAGTGCACTCTCTGGACTCACTGCACTGCATCCCCAGTGGTGCCAGGGCACACTCTGGACTCACTGCAGTGCATCCCCAGTGGTGCCAGTGCACTCTCTGCCCTCACTGCAGTGCATCCCCAGTGGTGCCAGTGCACTCTCTGCACTCACTGCAGTGCATCCCCAGTGGTGCCAGTGCAATCTCTGGGCTCACCGGGGTGCATCCCCAGTGGTGCCAGTGCACTCTCTGGACTCACTGCACTGCATGAACAGTGGTGCCAGTGCACTCTCTGGACTCACTGCACTGCATCCCCAGTGGTGACAGTGCACTCTCTGGACTCACTGCAGTGCACCCCCAGTGCTGCCAGTGCACTCTCTGGACTCACTGCACTGCATCCCCAGTGGTGCCAGTGCACTCTCTGGACTCACTGCACTGCATCCCCAAGGTGCCAGGGCACTCTCTGGACTCAACTGCACTGCATCCCCAGTGCTGCCAGTGCACTCTCTGGACTCACTGCAGTGCATCCCCAGTGGTGCCAGTGCACTCTCTGGACTCACTGCACTGCATCCCCAGTGGTGCCAGTGCACTCTCTGGACTCACTGCACTGCATCCCCAGTGGTGCCAGTGCACTCTCTGGACTCACTGCAGTTCATCCCCAGTGGTGCCAGTGCACTCTCTGGACTCACTGCACTGCATCCGCAGTGGTGTCACTGCACTCTCTGGACTCACTACACTGCATCACCATTAGTGCCAGGGCACTCTCTGCACTCACGGCAGTGCATCCGCAGTGGTGCCGGTGCACTCTTTCGACTCACTGCAGTGCATCCCCAGTGGTGCCAGTGCACTCTCTGGACTCACTGCACTGCATCCCCAGTGGTGCCAGTGCACTCTCTGGAATCACTGCACTGCATCCCCAGTGGTGCCAGTGCACTCTCTGGACTCACTGCACTGCATCCCCAGTGGTGCCAGTGCACTCTCCGGACTCACTGCAGTGCATCCGCAGTGGTGCCAGTGCACTCTTTTGAGTCACTGCAGTGCATCCCCAGTGGTGCCAGTGCACTCTCTGGACTCACTGCTGTGCATCCCCAGTGGTGCCAGTGCACTCTCTGCACTCACTGCACTGCATCACCAGTGGTGCCAGTGCACTCTCTGGACTCACTGCACTGCATCCCCAGTGGTGCCAGTGCACTCTCTGGAGTCGCAGCACTGCATCAACAGTGGTGCCTCTGCACTCTCTGGAGTCACTGCACTGCATCCCCAGTGGTGTCAGTGCACTCTCTGGACTCACTGCAGTGCATCCCCAGTGGTGCCAGTGCACTCTCTGGACTCACTGCAGTGCATCCCCAGTCGTGCCAGTGCACTCTCTGGACTCACTGCACTGCATCCCCAGTGGTGCCAGTGCACTCTCTGGACTCACTGCACTGCATCCCCTGTGGTGCCAGTGCACTCCCTGGACTCACTGCACTGCATCCCCAGTGGTGCCAGTGCACTCTCTGCACTCACTGCACTGCATCCCCAGTGTTCCCAGAGCACTCTCTGGACTCACTGCAGTGCATCCCCAGTGGTGCCAGTGCACTCTCTGGACTCACTGCAGTGCATCCCCAGTGGTGCCAGTGCACTCTCTGGACTCACTGCACTGCATCAACAGTGGTGCCAATGCACTCTCTGGACTCACTGCACTGCATCCCCAGTGGTGCCAGTGTAGTCTCTGGACTTACAGCAGTGCATCCCCAGTGGTGCCAGTGCAACTCCTGGACTCACTGCAGTGTAGCTCAGTGCTGCCAGTGCACTCTCTGGACTCACTGCACTGCATCCCCAGTGGTGCCAGTGCACTCTCTGGACTCACTGCACTGCATCCCCAGTGGTGCCAGTGCACTGTCTGGACTCACTGCAGTGTATCGCCATTGGAGCCGGTGCACTCTCTGGACTCACTAAACTGCATCCCCAGTGGTGCCAGAGAAATCTCTGGTCTCACTGCAGTGCATCCCCAGTGGTGCCAGTGCACTCTCTGGACTCACTGCATCCCCAGTGGTGCCAGGGCACTCTCTGGACTCACAGCACTGCATCCCCAGTGGTGCCAGTGCACTCTCTGGACTCACTGCACTAAAACCCCAGTGGTGCCAGTGCAGTCTCTGGACTCACTGCACTGCATCCCCAGTGGTGCCAGTGCACTCTCTGGACTCACCGGGGTGCATCCCCAGTGGTGCCAGTGCACTCTCTGGACTCACTGCACTGCATCCCCAGTGGTGCCAGTGCATTTTCTGGAGTCACTGCAGTGCATCCCCTGTTGTGCCAGTGCACTCTCTGCACTCACTGCACTGCATCCCAAGAAGTGCCAGTGCACTCTCTGGACTCACTGCACTGCATCCCCAGTGGTTCCAGTGCACTCTCTGGACTCACTGCATTGGATCCCCAGCGGTGTCAGTGCACTCTCTGGACTCAGTGCAGTGCATCCCCAGTGGTGCCAGTGCACTCTCGGGACTCACTGCAGTGCTTCCCCACTGGTGCCAGTGCACTCTCTGGACTCACTGCACTGCATCCCCAGTGGTGCCAGTGCACTCTCTGGACTCACTGCAGTGCATCACCAGTGGTGCCAGTGCACTCTCTGGAGTCACTGCACTGCATCCCCAGTGGAGCCAGTGCACTCTCTGGACTCACTGCACTGCATTCCCAGTGGTGCCAGTGCACTCTATGGACTCACTGGACTGCATCCCCAGTGGTGCCAGTGCACTCTCTGGACCCACTGCAGTGCATCCCCACTGGTGCCAGTGCACTCTCTGGAATCACTGCACTGCATCCCCAATGGTGCCAGTGCACTCTCTGTAGTCACTGCACTGCGTCCCCAGTGGTGCCAGTGCACTCTCTGGACTCACTGCAGTGTATCCCCTGTGGTGCCAGTGCACTCTGTGGACTCACTGCACTGCATCCCAGTGGTGCCAGTGCACTCTCTGGACTCACTGCACTGCATCCCCAAGGTGCCAGTGCGCTCTCTGGACTCACAGCACTGCATCCCCAGTGGTGCCAGTGCACTCTCTGGACTCACTGCAGTGCATCCCCAGTGGTGCCAGTGCACTCTCTGGACTCACTGCACTTCATCCCCAGTGGTGCCAGTGCACTCTCTGGACTCACTGCATTGCATCCCCAGTGGTGCCAGAGCACTCTCTGGACTCACTGCACTGCATCCCCAGTGGTGTCACTGCACTCTCTGGACTCACTGCACTGCATCACCATTGGTGCCAGGGCACTCTCCAGACTCACTGCAGTGCATCCGCAGTGGTGCCAGTGCACTCTTTTGAGTCACTGCAGTGCATCCCCAGTGGTGCCAGTGCACTCTCTGGACTCACTGCACTGCATCCCCAGTGGTGCCAGTGCACTCTCTGGAATCACTGCAGTGCATCCCCAGTGGTGCCAGTGCACTCTCTGGACTCACTGCATTGCATCCCCAGTGGTGCCAGTGCACTCTCTGGACTCACTGCACTGCATCCCCAGTGGTGCCACTGCACTCTCTGGACTCATTGCACTGCATCACCATTGGTGCCAGTGCACTCTCCGGACTCACTGCAGTGCATCCGCAGTGGTGCCAGTGCACTCTTTTGAGTCACTGCAGTGCATCCCCAGTGGTTTCAGTGCACTCTCTGGACTCACTGCAGTGCATCCCCAGTGGTGCCAGTGCACTCTCTGTACTCACTGCACTGCATCACCAGTGGTGCCAGTGCACTCTCTGGACTCACTGCAGTGCATCCCCAGTGGTGCCAGTGCACTCTCTGGACTCACTGCAGTGCATCCCCAGTGGTGCCAGTGCACTCTCTGGACTCACTGCAGTGCATCCCCAGTGGTGCCAGTGCACTCTCTGGACTCACTGCACTGCATCCCCAGTGGTGCCAGTGCACTCTCTGGAATCACTGCAGTGCATCCGCAGTGGTGCCAGTGCACTCTCTGTACTCACTGCACTGAATCACCTGTGGTGCCAGTGCACTCTCTGGACTCACTGCACTGCATCACCATTGGTGCCAGGGCACTCTCCGGACTCACTGCAGTGCATCCCCAGTGGTGCCAGTGCACTCTTTCGAGTCACTGCAGTGCATCCCCAGTGGTGCCAGTGCACTCTCTGGACTCAGTGCACTGCATCCCCAGTGGTGCCAGTGCACTCTCTGGACTCACTGCACTGCATCCCCAGTGGTGCCAGTGCACTCTCTGGACTCACTGCACTGCATCCCCAGTGGTGCCACTGCACTCTCTGGACTCACTGCACTGCATCACCATTGGTGCCAGGGCACTCTCCGGACTCACTGCAGTGCATCCGCAGTGGTGCCAGTGCACTCTTTCGAGTCACTGCACTGCATCCCTATTAGTTCCAG